>NC_091266.1:17896287-18199318 GCF_042477335.2 Ovis canadensis
ATCTTCTTTTAGGCTTTAAGCAAACATAACATGAGGCTGGAGAAGACCTTATTAACTTGCTCTCAGTTCAGTTCAGTCACTCAGTCGTGTCCGACTCTCTGCGACCTCATGAGTTGCAGCATGCCAGGCCTCCCTGTCCATCACCAGCTCCTGGAGTTCACTCAAACTCACGTCCATCGAGTCGGTGATTCCATCCAGCCGTCTCATCCTCTGTTGTCCCCTTCTCCTCCTGCCCCCAATCCCTTCCAGCACCAGAGACTTTTCCATTGAGTCAACTCTTTGCATCAGGTGGCCAAAGTACTAGAGTTTCAGCTTTAGCATCATTCATTCCAAAGAACACCCAGGACTGATCTCATTTAGGACAGACTGATTTGATCTCCTTGCAGTCCAAGGGACTCGCAAGAGTCTTCTCCAACACCACAGTTCAAAAGCATCAATTCTTCAGTGCTCAGTTCTCTTCACAGTCCAACGGTTGCATCCATGCATGACTACTGGAAAACCATAGCCTTGACTAGACAAACCTTTGTTGGAAAAGTAATGTCTCTGCTTTTGAATATGCTGTCTAGGTTGGTCATAACGTTCCTGTAAAGGAGGAAGTGTCTTTTAATTTCATGGCTGTAATCACCAAGTGCAGTGATTTTAGAGACCCAAAAAGTAAAATCTGACACTGTTTCCATTGTTTCCCCATCTATTTCCCATGAAGTGATGGGACCAGATGCCATGATCTTAGTTTTCTGAATGTTGAGATTTAAGCCATTTTTTTCACTCTTCTCATTCACTTTCATCAAGAGGCTTTTCAGTTCCTCTTCACTTTCTGCCATAAGGGTGTTGTCATCTGCATATCTCAGGTTGTTGATATTTCTCCCAGCAATTCTAATTGCAGCTTGTGTTTGTTTCAGGCCAGCGTTTCTCATGATGTCCTCTGTATATAAGTTAAATAAACAGGGTGACAATATACAGACTTGACGTACCCCTTTCCATATTTGGAATCAGCCTGTTGTTCCATGTCCAGTTCTAACTGTTGCTTCCTGACCTGCATATAAGTTTCTCTAGAGGCAGGTCAGGTGGTCTGGTATTCCCATCTCTCTCAGAATTTTCCACAGTTTATTGTGAACCACACAGTCAAAGACTATGACATAGTCAATAAAGCAGAAATAAATGTTTTTCTGGAACTCTCTTGCTTTTTCCATGATCCAGTGGATGTTAGCAATTTGATCTCTGGCTCCTCTGCCTTTTTAAAAACCAGCTTGAACATCTGGAAGTTCATGGTTCATGTATTGCTGAAGCCTGGCTTGGAGAATTTTGATCATTACTTTACTAGCATGTGAGATGAGTGAAATTGTGTGGTAGTTTGAGCATTCTTTGCATTGCCTTTCTTTGGGATTGGAATGAAAACTGACCTTTTCCAGTCCTGTGGCCACTGCTGAGTTTTCTAAATGTGCTGGCATATTGACTGTAGCTCTTTCACAGCATCATCTTTCAGGATTTGAAATAGGTCAATTGGAATTCCATCACCCCCACTAGCTTTGTTCATAGTGATGCTTTCTAAGGCCCACTAGCTTTCCCATTCCAGGATGTCTGGCTCTAGGTGAGTGATCACACCATCATGATTATCTTGGTCATGAAGATCATTTTTGTACAGTTCTTCTTTGTATTCTGCCACCTCCTCTTATTATCTTCTGCTTCTGTTAGGTCCATACCATTTCTGTCCATTATAGAGCCCATCTTTGCATGAAATGTTCCCTTGGTATCTCTAATTTTCTTGAAGAGTTCTCTAGTCTTTTCCATTCTGTTGTTTTCCTCTATTTCTTTGCATTGATTGCTGAGGAAGGCTTTCTTTCTCTTCTTTGGAACTCTGCATTCAGATGCTTATGTCTTTCCTTTTCTCCTTGGCTTTTCACTTCTCTTTTTTTCACAGCTACTTGTAAGGCCTCCCCAGACAGCCATTTTGCTTTTTTGCATTTTTTTTCCATGGGGATGGTCTTGACCCCTGTCTCCTGTACAATGTCATGGACCTTCGTCCATAGTTCATTAGGCACTCTATCAGATCTAGTCCCTTAAATCTATTTCTTACTTCCACTGTATAATCATAATGGATTTGATTTAGGTTATATCTGAATGATCTGGTGGTTTTCCCTACTTTCTTCAATTTAAGTGGGAGCTACCCCTCGCCAGAGGCCATGGTTAGGCTGGGAGGAACAACCCCATGTCCAAGGAGCCATGGCTGCCCGGGTGCAGGAGGGCCGAGAGGAGCTACTCCACATTCAAGGTCAGGAGGGACGGCGGTGAGAAGATACCCCTCGTCCAAGATAAGGAGCAGTGGCTGCACTTTGCTGGATCAGCTGTGAAGAGATACCCCACATCCAAGGTAACAGAAACCCAAGTAAGATGGTAGGTGTTACGAGAGGGCATCAGAGGACAGATACACTGAAACCATAATCAGAGAAAACTAGTCAATCTAATCACACAGACTACAGCCTTCTCTAACTCAATGAAACTAAGCCATGCCCTGTGGGCCCACCCAGGACGGGTGGGTCATGGTGGAGAGACCTGACAGAATGTGGCCCACTGGAGAAGGGAATGGCAAACCACTTCAGTATTCTTGCCTTGAGAACCCCATGAACAGTATGAAAATGCAAAATGATAGGATACTGAAAGAAGAACTCTCCAGGTCGGTAGGTGCCCAATATGCTACTGGAAGTCAGTAGAAAAATAGCTCCAGAAAGAATGAAAGGATTGAGCAAAAGCAAAAACAATACCCACTTGTGAATGTGACTGGTGATATAAGCAAGGTCCAATGTTGTAAAGAGCAATATTGCATAGGAGCCTGGAATGTTAGGTCCATGAATCGAGGCAAATTGGAAGTGGTCAAACAAGAGATGGCAAGAGTGAACGTCAACATTCTAGGACTCAGCGAACTAAAATGGACTGGAATCGGTGAATTTAACTCAGATGACCATTATATCTACTACTGTGGGCAGGAATTCCTCAGAAGAAACGGAGTAGCCATCATGGTCAACAAAATAGTCTGAAATGCAGTACTTGGATGCAATCTCAAAAACGACAGAATGATCTCTGCTCATTTCCAAGGCAAACCGTTCAATATCACAGTAATCCAAACCTATGCCCCAACCAGTAAAACTGAAGAAGCTGAAGTTGAACGGTTCTATGAAGACCTACAAGAACTTTTAGAACTAACACCCAAAAAAGATGTCCTTTTCATTATATGGGACTGGAATGCAAAAGTAGGACGTCAAGAAACACCTGGAGTAACAGGCAAATTTGGCGTTGGAGTACAGAATGAAGCAAGGCAAAGGCTAATAGAGTTTTGCCAAGAGAACACACTGGTCATAGCAAACACCCTTTTCCAACAACCTAAGAGAAGACTCTACACATGGACATCACCAGATGGTCAACACCAAAATCAGATTGATTATATTCTTTGCAGCCAAAGATGGAGAAACTCTATGCAGTCAGCAAAAGCAAGACCAGGAGCTGACTGTGGCTCAGATCATGAATTCCTTAACTTGCTCCATTCTCTCCAATAAAGTAAGGATTTCTGCAAATAGAGAATTGTCATGCATGTCTACTTTTACTGGCAGATGCTCAGAGTTAAGGCAGATAATTTGGCATTCTCTTCAAATCTCCAGGTCTATTCATAAACTCTCCATAGTTTAAATTTGGCCAGTGTTTAGCTGAAAAGTCTCATTTTTAGGAAGCAGAGCAATAATATAATGCCTAGTCAATAAGGCATAATATCTCCTATGAGCTCTTCTTCTATATAACATAGAAATAATTCTCTAAATTTATCCTCGTCTCTGAACACGTCAGATATATTTCCATTATATGGATAGTTACATCAAACCATAAAACAAAAATAATTTATTGGAATAAAATCATTAATAAAGGTGGAAGTGTGAGAAAACATTTGACCAGAAGACTGAGAGCTACCATAAGAGCCTGAAATGGATTAGTTTTAGTTATCTTTGAGTTCAATATTCTAAGATTTTAAGGTTTAGGAATAAATTGTTTTCTTCACATACTTAAATCTGTTTTCTTACTCAGTTACTCAGTAATGGGTGACTCCTTGTGACAACATGGACTGCAGCACGCCAGGCTTCCCTGTACTTCACTATCTCCCAGAGTGCTCACATTCATGTCTACTGAGTCAATGATGCCATCCAACCATCCCATCTTCTGTTGCCCCCTTCTCCTCTCCCTCAATCTTTCCCAATATTAGGATCTTTCCCAATGAGTCAGTTCTTCCCAAGAGGTGGCCAAAGTATTAGAGCCTCAGCTTCAACATCAGTCTTTCCAATGAATATTCAGGGTTGATATCTATTACTACTGACTGATTTGATCATCTTGCTGTGAAAGGGGCTCTCAATAGTCTTCTCCAGCACCACAGTTTAAAAGCATCAAATCTTCAGCTCTCAGCTTTCTTTATGGTCCAAATCTAACATACCTATATAACTACTGGAAAAAACATAGCTTTGAATAGACAAACTTTTGTCAGCAAAGTGATGTCTTTGGTTCTTAATATGCTCTCTAGGTTTATCATAGCTTTTCTTCCAAGGATTAAGAGTCTTTTAATTTTGTCACTGCAGTCATGGTCTGCAATGATTTTGGAGCCTAAGAGGTGAGGTCTGTCACTGTTTCCATTGTTTCCTCATCTATTTGCTATGAAATGATAGGACTGGATAACATGATCTTCTTTTTTTGAATGTTGAGTTCTTTTTCACTCTCCTCTTTCACTTTCATCAAGAGGTTCTTTAGTTCTTCTTTACTTTCTGCATAAGGATGGTGTCATCTGCATATATGATGTTATTGATATTTCTCCCAGCAATCTTAATTCCAGTTTGTGCTTCATCCAGCTCAGCATTTCACATGAGGTAATTTACATATAAACTAAATAAACACGGTGACAGTCTACAGGTTTGACATACTCCTTTTCCAATTTGAAACCAGTCTGTTGTTCCATGTGTTGTTCTAATGGTTCCTTATTGACCCGCATACAGATTTCTCAGGATGCAGGTCAGGTGGTCTGGTGTTCCCTTCTCTTTAAGAATTGTCCAGAGTTTGTTGTGATCTACATATTTAAAGGCTTTGGAATAGTCAATAAAGTAGAAGTAGATGTTTCTCTGAAACTCTTTCTTTTTCGATGATCCAAAGGATTTTGGCAATTTGATTTTTGGTTCCTCTGCCTTTTCTAAATCCAGCTTAAACATCTGGAATTCTCAATTCATGTACCATTGAGGCCTTGCTTGGAAAATTTTGAGCATTACTTTGCTAGCATGTGAGATAAGTGCAATTATGCAGTAGTTTGAACATTCTTTTGCATTGCTCTTCTTTGGGACTGGAATGAAAACTGACCTTTTTTCTTTCCTGTGGCCACTGCTTAGTTTTCCAAATCTGATGGCATATTGAATGCAGCATTTGCCCATCTTCATCTTTTAGGTTTTGAAATAACTAAACTGGAATTCCATCACCTTCACTAGCTTTGTTTGTAGTGAAGCTTCCTAAGGTACACTTCCCATTCCAGGATGTTTGGCTTCAGGTGAGTGATCACACTATCATAGTTATCTGGGTGATGAAGATCTTTTCTATATAGCTCTTATGTGTATTCTTGACACCTCTTCTTAATATTTTCTGCTTCTATTAGGGCTTCCCTGGTGGCTCAGAGGTAAAAGCATCTGCCTGCAATGCGGGGGATGTGGGTTTGATTGCGGGGTCGGGAAGATCCCCTGTAGAAGGAAATGGCAACCCACTCCAGTATTACTGCCTGGAGAACCCCATGGATGGAGGAGCCTGGTGGGCTACTGTCCATGGGGTCGCAAAGAGTCAGACACGACACCTCTTCTTAATATATTCTGCTTCTATTAGGTCCACATTGTTTCTATTCTTTATTGTGCCCATCTTTGCATGAAATGTTCCCTTGGTATATCTAATTTTCTTAAAGAGATGTCTAGTCTTTCCTGTTCTATTATTTTCCTCGATTTATTTACATTGATCATTGAAGAAGGCTTTTTTAAATCTCTTCTTTCTATTCGTTGGACCTCCGCATCCAGATGGATATATCTTCCCTTTTCCCATTGCCTTTTGCTTCTCTTCTTTTCTCAGCTATTTGTAAGACTTCCTCAGACAACCATTTTGCCTTTTTGCATTTCTTTTTCTTGTGGATGGTCTTGATCACTGCCTCCCGTACAATGTCATGAACCTCTGTCCATTGTTTTTCAGGCACTCTGTCTATCAGATCTAATCCCTTGAATGTATTTATTTCCACTGTGTAATTCTAAGAGATTTGATTCAGGTCATACCTGAATGGTCTAATGGTTTTCCCTACTTTCTTCAGTATAAGTCTCAAATTTACAGTAAGGAGTTCATGAACTGAGCCAAGTCAGGTCCAGTCTTATTTTTGCTGACTGTATAGATCTTCTCCATCTTTGGCTACAAAAAATATAATCAATCTGATATCAGTATTGACCGTGTGTGGAGTTGATGTCCATGTGTGGAGTTGTCTCTTGTATTGTTGGATGTGGGTGTTTGCTACAACCAGTGCCTTCTCTTGGCAAAACTCTGTTAGCCTTTGCCTTGCTTCAATTTGTACTCCAAGGCCAAACTTGCCTGTTATTCCAGGTATCTCTTGGCTTCCTACTTTTGCATTCCAGTCACCTACGACGAAAAGAACATCTTTCTGGGTGTTACTTTTAAAAGACTTGTAGGTCATCATAAAAAGTTCAACTTCAGCTTCTTCAGCATTAGCAGTTGGGGTATAGAGTTGTATTACTGTGATATTGAATGGTTTTCCTTGGAAATGAACAGAGTTCATTCTGTTTTTGAAATTGCACCCAGGTATTGCCATTTTTTACTCTTTTGTTAACTATGAGGGCTACTCTGTTTCTTCTAAGGGATTCTTGCCCACAGTAGTAGATATAATAGTCATTTGAATTAAATTTGCCCATTCCAGTCCATTTTAGTTCACTGATTCCTAAACTGTCAGTGTTCACCCTTGTCCTCTCCTGTTTGACCACTTCCAATTTACCTTGATTCATGGATCTGATTGATTTGGTCTCTCCGCAGTTCAAGGGACTCTCAAGAGTCTTCTTCAACATCACAGTTCAAAAGCATCAATTTTTCAGGACTCAGCTTTCTTTATCTTCCAACTCTCACATCCCTACATGATTATTAGAAAAACCATATCTTTGACTATACAAACTTTTGTTGGCAAAGTAATGTCTCTGCTTTTTACTATGCTATCTAGGTTAGTTATAGCTTTTCTTCCTAGGAACAAGCGTCTTATAATTTCATGGCTACAGTCACCATCTGCAGTGATTTTTGAGCCCAAGAAAATAAAGTCTTTCACTGTTTTCATTTTTTCCCCATCTTTTCAGTCCTGAGTATTCATTGGAAGGACTGATGCTGAAGCTGAAGCTCCAATACTTTGTTCACCTGATGCAAAGAATGGACTCATTGGAAAAGACCCCTAGGCTGGGAAAGACTGAATGCAGGAGCAGAATGGGAGGACAGAGGATGAGATATTGGATGGCGTCATCGACTCGATGGAGATGAGCTTGAGCAAGCTACAGGAGTTGGTGACAGACAGTGAAGCTTGTCATGCTGCAGTCCATGAGGTTGCAAAGAGTCTGACACGACTGAGCAGCTAAACTGAACTGATGGACCTAACATTCTAGCTTCCTATGCAATATTGTTCTTTAAAGCATTGGACTTACATCACCAGTTACATCCTCAACTGGGCATTGTTTTTGTTTTGTTTTTTTTTTTTTTTTTTTTTTTAATGTGAAAATGATCTGATTCTTTTTTTTTTTTTTTTCTTATTTTTAGTTTTTTATTTTTTACATTTTAAAATCTTTAATTCTTACATGCATTCCCAAACATGAACCCCCCTCCCACCTCCCTCCCCATAACATCTTTCTGGGTCATCCCCATGCACCAGCCCCAAGCATGCTGCATCCTGCGTCAGACATAGACTGGCGATTCAATTCACATGATAGTATACATGTTAGAATGTCAGGGCATTGTTTTTGATTTGGTTCCATCTCTTCATTTTTTCTAGAGTTATTTCTCCACTCTTCTCCAGTAGCATATTAGGCATTTACCGACCTGGGGAGTCCATCTTTCAGTGTCATATCTTTTTGCCTTTTCTAACTGTTCAAGGCAAGAACACTGAAGTGGCTTGCCATTCCCCTCTCCAGTGTAACACGCTTTTTGTCAGATCTATCCACCGTGGCCGTCTGTCTTGGGTGACCTGCTTGGAGTGGCTCACAGTTTCCTTGAGGTAGACAAGGTTGTGATCCATGTAAATAGTTAGTTTTCTGTGCTTGTTGTTTTCATTTTGTCTGCCCTCAGATGGTGGAGTAGAAGGACGTGTGCTCATCTGCAAGAACTCCAAAACTATAACTCGCTGCTGAACAACTGTCAACTGGAGAATGTTGGATCTCACCAAAAATAGATACTCCACGTCCAAGGGCAAAGGAAAAGCGCAAGCAAGATGGTAGGAGAAGCAAAATCACATTTAGAATCAAACCCCTTACCCAGCAGAGACACTCAGAGGGCTCAAGCAAACCTTGTGTGTACCAGGACCCAGAGACCTCACAGAGTCTGAGCCAGAACTGTGTTTGAGTGTCTCCTGTGAAAGTATGGGTCAGCAGTGGCCTGCCACAGGGGCAGGGGCTCTGGGTACAGCAGACCTGGATATGGCATAAGCCCTCTTGGAGGAGGTCACAATTAACCCCACCATAGAGCCACCAGAATGTACACAGGACTAGGGAAACAGACTCTTGGAGGGCACAAACAGAACCTTGTGTGCAACAGGACCCAGGAGAAAGGAGCAATGAACCCACAAGAGACCGACTTAGACTTGTCTGTGAGTGTCCAGGAGTCTCTGGCAGAGGTGCAGGTCAATGGTGGCCTGCTGCAGGTTTGGGGCACTGAGTGCAGCAGTGCATGCACAGGACCTTTTGAAGACGGTCCATTATCTTTATTACTTCCATGATAGTTTGGCCTCAGGTCAAACAACAGGGAAGTAACACAATCTCACCCATAAACAGAAATTGGATTAAAGAATTACTAACCATGGTCCCACCGATCAGAAGAGGTCCCAGTTTCCCCCTCAGTCAGTCCTTCCCATCAGTAAACTCCCATAAGCCTCTTATCCTTATATATCAAAGGGCAGACAGAATGAAAACCACAATCACAGAAACCTAACCAAACTGATCACATGGACCACAGCATCATTTAACCCAACCAAAATACAAGCCAAGCCCTGTAGGGCTACCCAAGACAGACAGGTTATAGTGGAGTGTTGTGACAAAACATGGTCCACTAAAGAAGGCAATAGAAAACTACTTCAGTATTCTTGCCTTCAGGACCCCATGAACAGCATGAAAAGGCAAAAAGATAGGATTCTGAAAGATGATCTACCCAGGTCTGTAGGTGCCCAATATAATACTGAAGATCAGTGCACAAGTAACTCCAGAAAGAATGAAGAGACAGAGCCAAAACGAAAAAAAACATCCAGTTGTGGATGTCACTGGTGACAGAAGTAAAGTCTGATAATGTAAAGAGAAATATTGCATAGGAACCTGGAATGTTATCTCTATGAATCAAGGCAAGTTGAAGTGGTGAAAAAGGAGATGGCAGGAGTGGACGTCAACATTTTAGAAATCAGTGAACTAAAATGAACTAGAATGGGTGAAATCAGTGAACTAAAATGAACTAAAATGGGTGAATTTAAATCAGATGACCATTATATCTACTACTGTGGGCAATAATCCCTTAGATGAAATGGAGTAGCCATCATAATGAACAAAAGAATCCAAGTACTTGAATGCAATCTCAAAAACGACAAAATGATCTCTGTTTCCATGCAGTATCACAGTAATCCTAGTTTATGCTACGAACAGTAATGCTGAAGAAGCTGAAGTTGAATGGTTCTATCAAGAACTACAAGATCTTCTAGAACTAACACCCCCCAAAATATCCTTTTCATTATAGGGGACTAGAATGCAAAAGTAGGAAGTCAAGAGATACCTGGAGTAACAGGCAAATTTGGCCTTGGAGTACAAAACAAAGGAGGGTAAAGGCTAACAGAGTTTTGCCAAGAGAGCCCACTGGCCATAGCAAACACCCTCTTCCAACAACACAAGAGAAGACTCTACACATGGACATCACCAGATGGTCGACACCGAAATCAGATTGATTATACTCTTTGCAACCAAAGATGGAGAAGCTCTATACAGTCAGCAAAAACAAGGCCAGGAGCTGACTGTGGCTCAAATCATGAACTCCTTATTGCCAAATTCAGACTTAAATTGAAGAAAGTAAGGAAAACCACTAGACCATTAATGTATGACCTAAATCGAATCCCTTACAATTATACAATGGAAGTGACAAATAGAGTCCCAGGATTAGATATGATAGAGTGATTGAAGAACTATGGACAGAAGTTTGAGACATTGTACAAGAGGCAGTGATCAAGACTATCCCAAAGAAAAATAAATGCAAAAAGGCCTGCAGAGGCCTTACAAATAGCTTAGAAAAGAAGAGAAGTGAAAGCCAAAGGAGAAAAGGACAGATATACCCATTCGAATGCAGAGTTCCAAAGTACAGCAAGAGGAGGTAAGAAAGCTTTCTTCAGTGATCAATGCAAAGAAATAGAAGAAAATAATAGAATGAGAAAGACTAGAGATCGCTTCAAAAAAATTAGATATACTAAGAGAACATTTCATGCAAATTGGGCACAATAAAGAACAGAAATGATATGGAACTCACAGAAGCAGAAGATATTAAGAGAAGTGGCAAGAATATACAGAAGAACTACAATTTTTTTTTTTTTTTTTATGACCCAGATAACCATCATGGTGTGATCCCTCACCTAGAGCCAGACATCCTGGAATGTGAAGTTAAGTGGGCCTTATGAAACATCACTAGGAGCAAAGCCAGTGGAGGTGATGAAATTCCAGTTGAGTTATTTCAATTCCTAAAAGATGATGCTGTGTAAATGCTGCATTCAATATGCCATCAGATTTGGAACTCAGCAGTGGCAATGGGACTGGAAAGTTTTCATTCCAATCCCAAAGAAGGGCAATGCCAAAGAATGTTCAAACTACCACGCAACTGCACTCATCTCACATGCCAGCAAAGAAATGCTCAAAATTCTCCTAGCCAGGCTTCAACAGTATGTGAACCATAAGTTTCCAGATATTCAAGCTGGATATAGAAAAGGCAGAGGAACCAGAGATCAAATTGTTAACATCCATTGGATCATCAGAAATGTAACAGAATTCCTGAAAAAACACCTACTTCTGCTTTATTGACTCCACCAAAGCCTTTGACTATGTGGATCACTAAAAACTGTGGAAAATTCTGAAAGAGAACGGAATACCAGGTCACCTGACTTGCCTCTTGAGAAATCTGTATGCAGGTCAAGAAGCAACTTTTAGAACTGTATATGGGACAACAGATTGGTTCCAAATTGAGAAAGGAGTATGTCCAGGCTCTATATTGTCACCCTGCTTCTTTAATTTATATGCAGAGTACATCATAAGAAATGCCAGACCGGATGCAGCACAAGCTGGAATCAAGACTGCCAGGAGTAATATCAACAACCTCAGATAGGCAGGTAACACCACCTTTATGTCAGAAAGTGAAGAAGAACTAAAGAGCCTATTGAAGAAACTGAAAAAAAAAAAAAGAGTGAAATAGTTGGCTTAAAACTCAACATTCAGAAAACTAAGATCATGGCATTTGGTCCTATAATTTCATGGCAAATAGATGGGGAAACAGTGGAAACAGTGACAGACTTTATTTTGTGGGCTCAAAAATCCCTGCAGATGATGACTTCAGCCATGGAATTAAAAGATGGTTGCTCCTTGGAGGAAAAGCTATGACCAATCTAGACAGCATATTAAAAAGCAGCCATTACTTTTGACAACAAAGGTCCATTTACTCCAACTATGTTTTACCAGTAGTCATGTATGGATTTGAGAGTTGGACTATTAAGAAATCTAAGCACCAAAGAATTGATGCTTTTGAACTGTAGTGTTGGAGAAGACTCTTGAAAGTCCTTTGGACTGCAAAGACATCCAACCAGTCCATCCTAAAGGAAATCAGTCCTAAATATTCATCAAACGTACTGATGCTAAAGCTGAAACTCCAATACTTTGGCTACCTGATGAGAACAGACTCATTTGAAAAGACCCTGATGCTGGGAGAGATTGAAGGTGGAAGGGGAAGTGGTCGACAGAGGTGAGATGGTTGGATGGCATCACTGACTAAATGGACATGAATGTGAGTAAGCTCCAGGAGTTGGTGATGGTCAGGGAGGCCTGGAAGGCTGCAGTTCATGGGGTCAAAAGTCAGGCATGACTGAGTGACTAAAATGAACTGAACTAATGGATAAGAGCCAGAGGCTTGTGAAAACTTCCTGGTAGGAGGGACTTGCTATGGGTGAATCTGGGTCTTGTTCTGATTTGCAAGACCAAGCTCAGTAAATCTTTAATCCAATTTTCTGTTTATGGATGGGACTGTTCCCTCCCTGTTGTTTGTCCTGAGGCCAAACTGTGGTAGGGGTAATGGTGGGAATGCCAGCACAGGTGTATTCAGTGCCCCTGACCCTGTGGTAGGCACTGTCAACCCACACCTATGCCAGAGATTCCTGGACACTCACAGGCAAGTCTGAGTCAACCTCTTGTGAGGATCAGTGTTCCATTCTCTTAGGTCTTGTTATGCACAGGGTTTTGTTTGTGCCCTCCAAGAGTCTGTTTCCCCAGTCCTATGGATGCCCTGTAATCAAATCCGACTGGCCTCCAAAGTCAAATTCTCTAAAGGTTCTCAGTCCCTTTGCCAGATCCTCACGTTGGGAATTCTTTTGTGGGTCCTTGAACTTTAGTAATAGTGCAAGAACTTCTTTGTTATAATTGTTCTCCAGTTTTGGGGTCTTCTGTTCAGTGGCTCCCTGGTGGGGTTAATGGCAACCTCCTCCAAGAGGGTTTATGGCACATACTGTGCCTCCCAGGTCTGCTGCATCCAGAGCCCCTGTCCCTGTGGCAGACGACTGTTGACCCATACCTCCACATGAGACACTCAAACACTGAAAGGCAGTTCTGGCTCAGTCTCTTGTAGGGTCCCTGTTCTCAGCTGAGCTATTTTCTTTTTAACTACTTTGGTCCTGGAGACCAAAACAGTCTGCTTTAGTTTCTATCAATTGTTTTGCTTTCTTTCTATTTGCTTCATTGCATTCTTGAATTGATTTCTTTTGTCTGTGGGTATATTCTTCTCTGATCTTTTATTTCTCAGAAATAGTTAAGTGTGTGACAACTATAAAAGGAAGAAGATAATGTATACCTATTTTCTGTTTCAGAGTTTACCACCAACTGTTCTCTCACTGTACTAAACAGTCAAATTATTCATTATGACTTCTCAGTGAGTATTGACAGTCAGTTTTCAGGAAAATGATGGTCTTGCTGAAGGTCTCTTATTTGTGCTGAACAGTAAATTATGACTTAGTTTTCACTACTTACTATGTCTTCTTATTGATGACAATATGAGGGTGAATATGTTTTATTTGTTGAAGCTGAAGTTAAAATTTTAATAAAGACAATATATATTCTGAGTCACCCATTCTAACCCAATATTCTGCTTTTAACAAGAAAATGTTCTGATATGAAGGTCTAAATTTCCCTTATGATCTGACCTGAAATAGGAATTAATTTAAATACAAACTTTTAAGCAGGTTTTTGATAAACACAAAATAGTAATTCAGTGTAACAACCTAGCAACTAGTGATATACTATGAGGCTCAGTATTATTTAGTATTTAAAGTTATTGACACTGTGCCAATCACAAGTTTAAATCCAGTTTTGGATTTTGAGTACTTATTAAGTTGCCTCAGTTTTTTACTATGTAAAAATTCTGACCTCACAGCATTAAATTATACACTGCATATAACATTTAGGATAGTTTCTGATATGTCCTAATTATAAGATGAAAGCTATTAAGTTGTATGCTAAAAAGCATGCTAGGTATGCGTTTTTGCTCAGTCATGTCCAACTCTTTGGTATCCCATGAACTGTAGCCCACCAGGCTCCTCTGTCCATAGGGATTCTCCAGGCAAGAATACTGGAGTGGGTTGCCATGCCCTTCTCCAGGAGATCTTCCTGATCCAGAAATGGAACCTGCATTTACTGCAGCTCCTGCATTGCAGATTCTTTACCACTGGGATCGTCTTTCAAATATTAAGAGTTCAAAGAAAAATCATGTGTTTACTTGAACCATTATATGTAGCATCAACATGGTTGGCTGTGTTAGAGTTTTGCCTGAATCCCATCTTTCTCAGAATGTTCCTTTACCTCTTTCTTCTTCCTCTCCAAGGACTTGTAATTTAAATGAATTTTGTTAAAATTTACATGGGAAGCAAGACAGCTTAAATATCCCAATCAGCCATTTATCCTCTCTCCAAGTTTCTCCCTTCAATTACACAGTTAAGGCTTAACATCTATTTCTTTCTCTCATAGTCATTCCAACTTCCTCCTTTTCATAATCTAAACCATAGCAATTTTTCTCAGCCTGCAGACTCGCTCAGAAAATCAAAATCTCTACAATTAGTAAGTTACTTTCTCTGATTCCACAAGTGTGACACATAATGGCTTTAGTTTATCAAGGCACACATATACAATAAAATAAAAGGCTATGAGATTTCAGAAGTGAAGTAATTTGTTTTAGGTAGAGATAACGGGGTTGGTGGCTCATGCAGTAAATTACATCTGTGCAGCAAAGGACTAACTCAGCAGTCTTGGGTTGTTAGAATTTTGCACATTCCAAAGAAGGGTCTGGCCCTTGACTAGCCTCTAGGAGATAACTGTTAAATCCCTGGGATATCCTGCCTGCTAAGAGCTGTTGTTTATCTGGGAATTTGAGTTATGCCGGACTGTTAACCAGCTTTATGCTAAAATTGTGGTTTATGGTGAAGGTCTTGAGCCACACAGTGTTAGTTTGACCTCAGGAGAGGCTGGAAATTGAGTAAATAGATCAACCCCATGAGCACTACATGCCTAAATGACTAGTCCCACTGGACACCAAGATTTGGTAAACTTCTCTGGTTGGGAATATTATATGCCCTGGGAATATTATATGCTCATGACAGTATGCTGTCAGCATCACTGCTGAGAGAATATGGTGCTATCTATATGAATCCACTGGGAGAGAGTAAATAGAAACAAATATTTTTTTCTTATCCTGGACCCTATAAAAGTGAAAGTGAAGTCACTCAGACGTGTCTGACTCTTTCCGACCTCCGACTGTAGCCCACCAGGCTCCATGGGATTCTCCAGGCAAGAATATTGGAGTTTCTTGCCATTTTCTTTTCCAGGGGACCTTCCCGACCCAGGGATCGAACCCAGGTCTCCCGCATTGCAGGCAGACGCATTAACCTCTGAACCACCAGGGAAGCCCTATACTATGTGCCATTTTCTTGGGCTTCTTTTAATCAGTACCCTTTCGTTCTAAGAAACTATAATCACGAATATAATAGTTTTTCTGATTTCTGCAAGTTTGCATAGTGAATCTCAGACTGAGGGTGGTTTCGGGGAACACTTTTACAGTGTTTGGAATCTCAGTTGGACTGAATGAATACAATTTCAGAAATGTAGAAATGTGAAGGCAGAGGATGGAAACAGAAAGTAACAGGAACAGATGTTATCTGAGATGGAGGAAACTAGAAGATTCTAGGAACATAGACAGCACCATACCATGTGAAAGCATCAGTGAATAAGTCTGTCAATCATTGCATTGAAAGTGAAAGTGAAAGTGAAGTCATAACGGACTCTGCTATCCTATGGACAGCAGCCTACCAGGCTTCTCAGTCCATTGGATTTTCCAGGCAAGAGTACTGGAGTGGACTGCCATTTCCTTCTCCAGGGGATCTTCCTGACCCAGGGATCGAACCCGGTCTCCCACATTGTAGGCAGATACTTTACCCTCTGAGCCACCAGGGAAGCCCATCATTGCATTAAATATCGTTATTTTCTAAGCCCATTACCTCAAGAAGAATAGACAGTTAGGGAGAGGTAAGATTCAATGAAGTGGGTTTTTTTGTTGTTGTTGTTGTTTTCCTCTGTCATACTTACATGTGGAATCTAAAAGATAAATCAAGACTATAGATAACTTCTGATTTATAAGATGAAATCTACAGTCAGATTTACTCAGTTTAATCCTGAAATTTGATTGGGCAAGTTTCTGGCATGACCTATTCTATGTGTTAGTTTCCCAATCTGTCAATTGAGGTTACTATGATATTAATTTCACAAAATTATAAAAATTAAATTCTATGTAAAATTTGTGCCTGACATAGTATATTGTTGTTCAGCTACTCAATCATGTCCGACTTTGTGACCCCAAGGAATGCAGCATGCCAGGCTTCCTGGTTACACTATCTGCTGGCGTTTGCTCACTCATGTCCATAGAGTCAATGATGTTTTGCTCAAACTGATGTCCACTGAGTTGGCTCTTCTCATCAGGTGGCCAGAGTATTGAGTTTCAGCTTCAACACCAGTCCTTCCAATGAATATAGAATAATATATATCTACCATATATTAGCTGACTATTTATGAATGGGGCTACAAATCTAGTATGCAAGATCACCAACATTTTTTTGTCTCTTTTTTTTCATCTGTTTTTAAAATTGAGGTATTAATTGACATATAGTAATCCATTAGTTACAGGTGTACAACATAATGACTTCATATTTGTATACATGGAGAAATGATCACACCACCAAGTCTAATTATCATTTGTCATCGTGTAAAGATACATATTTTTTCCCATAGTGAGAAGAGCTTTCAAATATGCAATACCATATTATTGATTATAGTCACCATTCTGTTTATCTCCATAACATTTATTTTATAACTGAAATTTGTACCTATTGATTATTTTCACCAATGTCATCTACCTCTTAACTTCACCCTTCTTCCCTGGCAACCACCAATCTGTTTATCTGTATATGAGTTCATTTATATGTTTGTTTTGTTTTTTAGATTCCACATATAAGTAAAATCATACATATTTGTCTCTCTCTGTCTGATTTATTCACTTAGAATAATACACTCAAGGTCCACTCGTGCTGTCATGAATGACAAACCCTTTTTTTTTTTTTATTAATGGCTGAGTCATACTTTGTTTATACCATATCTTTATCCATTCATCAATTGGTGGCATGTAAGTTGTTTCCTATTGGAATGAAAGCTATAGTGAACATACAGATACATATATCTTTCAAATTTGTGTTTTTATTTTCTCTTCATATATACTCTGAAGTGAAAATGCTAGATCATACAGTAGTTCCATTTTTAATTCTTTGAGGAGCCTCCATAATGTTTTCCAAAGTGGCTGCACATTCAGCATTCCCATCAGCAGTTCATGGTAGTTTCCTTTTCTCCACATCTTTGTCAACACTTGTTGTTTCTTGTTCTTTAGATAATAACCATTCTGGCAGTATAAGGTGATATCTCACTGTGGTATTGATTTGCAGTTCCCCGATAATTAGTGATGGTGAGCATCTTTTCATGTGCTTGTTGGCCATGTGTATATCTCCTTTGAACAAAATGTGTTCAGATCTCTTACCCATGTTTCAATCTGATACCTTTTTTCTGTTATTAAGTTGTATAAGTTTTTTTATATATTTTGGGTATTAACCCTTTATCAGATATATGGTTGGCAAATATATTCTCCCATTCAGTAGGCTGCCTTTTCTTTTGCTTTTAAGATTTTTTTAAAGATTTCCTCACTGTGAAGCACTCTTTAGTTTTATTTAGTCCCATTTGTTTATTTTTGTTTTTGTTGCCTTTGCAATTGGTTTCAAATCCAAATACTATATATAAATGTATGTATAATACATGTGTGTGTGTATATATATATATGTGCAATTTCAAGGAGCTTACTGCCTATGTTATGATTTCTCATCATACGTTCAAGTCTTTTATCCATTTTGAGTTAATTTGTATATGGTGTAAGATGGTGATCAAGGTTTATTCTTATGTATTTAAACTGTCCAGTTTTACCAACCGTTTATTAAAGGACTATACTTATCCCATTATGTATTCTTGCCTCCTTTGTTGTTATTAATTGGAAATATATATGTGGATTTATTTCTGGGCTCTCTATTCTGTTCCATTAACTTATATGTCTGATTTTAATGTACATACCATACTATTTGGATTGCTATAGCTTTGTAATAGTTTGAAATCTGAGGTTATGATGCTTTCAACCTTATTCTTTCTGAAAATTGCTTGGGCTTTTGGGGATCTTTTTGGGGTCCATAAAATTTCAGGATTATTGTTCAAGTTCTGTGAAAAATGTTACTGAAACTTTGATAGAAATTATATTGAATCTGTAAGTTTCTTTGAGTGATATGGGTATGTTTATAATTTAATTATCAAAATTTGTGAACAAAATGCATCTTTCTATTTATCTGTGTCTTGCTCAATTTCTTTTATCAGTATCTTATGATACTCAGTGTACAGATATTTAACTTCCTTGGTTAAATTTATTCTAAATATTTTATTACTTTTGGTGCAAATATAAATAAAAAACACAACCAATATTTGTATATTGATTTTGTATGTTGCAACTTTACTGAATTGACTTATCAGTTCTAAGATTTTTTTTAAATGTAGTCATTAGGGTTTTCTGTAGAGTAACAAATCATCCTTGATGAAGTTTTACTTCTTCATTTCCAATTTAGAGTCCTTTTATTTATTTTTTTCTTTAGTATGATTTCTGTGACAAGGTGTTCCAATACTTTGTTGAATAAAAGTGATGAGAGTGGGTTTCCTTGTCTTGCTTCTTAATGAAGAAATTTTCAGCTTTTTGTGTATGATGTTAGCTATGGGCTTGTTATATATCACCTATATTATGCTGATGTATGTTCCATCTATATCTTCTTTGTTGAGGGCTTTCATCAAAAATGAATGTTGAATTTTATCAAATGTTTTTCCTGCCTCTATTGAGAACAATTTGACTTTTATCTTTCATTTTATTAATGTGTTCTATCACATTGATTGATTTGCAGTAATTAAACCATCCTTGCATTTATGGGATAAGTCTCACTTGATTATGGTGTATGATCTTTTTAATATATTGTTGAATTTGGTTTGTTAATATTTTGTTGACTTTTTATTTATGTTTATCAGTGAGGTTAGCCCGTAGTTTCTCTTTTTTGCTGTGTCCCTGTCTGGTTTCAGTGTTGTGTAATGCTGATCTTGCAAAATATGCTTGCAAGCATTCATGTCTCTTCAAGATTTTGGAAAATTTTGATCAGAATAGTTATCAAATTTTGTTTTGTAGGATTTGCCACTGAAGACTTCTGGTCTTGGGCTTTGTTTGTCAGGAGCTGACTCAATCTCTTACCAGTAATCAGATGATTACTGAATGATTACTGAAAAATGGTTTTCAATTTCTTCATGATTCAGTCTTAGAAGATTCTTTATTTCTAGGAATTTATCTATTTCTTCTAGGTTGTCTAATTTGTTGGTGTATAATTATTTATAGTAGTCTCTCATACTACTTTATGTTTCCTTACTACCAGTTGTAATTTCTCCTCTTCCATTTCTGATTTTATTTACAACCCTCTCTCTTTTTTTCTTAGTGAGTCTAGCTTAATAAAGGTTTGTCAATTTTGTTGATATTTCAAAGAACTAACCTTAGTTTCATTGATGTTTTCTATTGTCTTTATAGTCTCCATCTCACTTATTTACATTCTGATCTTTACTATCACCTTCTTTCTATTATCTCTGGGCTTTGATATTTTTCTAGTTCCCTTTGGAGTAATACTAGATTTCTTATTTAAGATTTTTCTTCTTTCTTGATGTAGGCCTATAAAATTTCCTCTTAGAAATGCTTTGGCTGCCTCTCATAGATTTTATTATGTTGTATTTTAATTTTCATGTATTTTTTCAGGTATTTCAGGTTTTTTTTCTGGTAAGTGTGCTTTATCCTAATTTTATTTATTTATTTATTTTTATTTTTTAATATAAATTTACTTATTTTAATTGGAGGCTAATTACTTTACAATATTGTATTGGTTTTGCCATACATTGACATGAATCCACCACGGGTATACATGTGTTCCCCATCCTGAACCTCCCTCCCACATCCCTCCCCATACCATCCCTCTGGGTCATCCCATTGCACCAGCCCCGAGCATCCAGTATCACGCATCGAACCTGGACTGGCAATTCATTTCACATATGATATTATACATGTTTCAATGCCATTCTCCTAAATCATCCCACCCTCTCCCTCTCCCACAGAGTCCAAAAGACTGTTCTATACATCTGTATCTCTTTTGCTGTCTCACGTACAGGGTTATTGTTACCATATTTCTAAATTTCATATATATGTGTTAGTATACTGAATTGGTGTTTTCCTTTCTGGCTTACTTCACTCTGTAAAATCGGCTCCAGTTTCATCCACCTCATTAGAACCGATTCAAATGTATTCTTTTTAATGGTTGAGTAATACTCCGTTGTGTGTATGTACCACAGCTTTCTTATCCATTCGTCTGCTGATGGACATCTAGGTTGCTTCCATGTCCTGGCTATTATAAACAGTGCTGCGATGAACATTGGGGAACACGGGTCTCTTTCAATTCTGGTTTCCTCGGTGTGTATGCCCAGCAGTGGGACTGCTGGGTAGTATGGCAGTTCTATTTCCAGTTTTTTAAGGAATCTCCACACTGTTCTCCATAGTGGCTGTACTGGTTTGCATTCCCACCAACAGTGTAAGAGGGTTCCCTTTTCTCCACACCCTTTATAGCATTTATTGCTTGTAGACTTTTGGATTGCAGCCATTCTGACTGGCATGAGATGGAACCTTATTGTGGTTTTGATTTGCATTTCTCTGATAATGAGTGATGTTGAGAATCTTTTCATGTGTTTGTTAGCCATCTGTATGTCTTCTTTGGAGAAATGTCTGTTTAGTTCTTTGGCCCATTTTTTGATTGGGTAGCTTATTTTTCTGGGATTGAGCTGCAGGGATTGCTTGTATATTTTTGAGATTAATTCTTTGTCAGCTTCTTCATTTGCTATTATTTTATCCCATCCTAAAGGCTGTCTTTTCACCTTGCTTATAGTTTCCTTTGTTGTGCAGAAGCTTTTAATATTAATTAATTAAGTCCCATTTGTTTATTTTTGCTTTTATTTCCAATAATCTGGGAGGTAGGTCATAGAGGATCCTGCTGTGATTTATGTCGGAGAGTGTTTTGCCTATATTCTCCTCTAGGAGTTGTATAGTTTCAGGCCTTCCATTTAGATCATTAATCCATTTTGAGTTTATTTTGTGTATGGTGTTAAAAAGTGTTCTAGTTTCATTCTTTTACAAGTGGTGGACCAGTTTTCCCAGCACCACTTGTTAAAGAGATTGTCATTTCTCCATTGTATATTCTTGCCTCTTTGTCAAAGATAAGGTGTCCATAGGTGTGTGGATTTATCTCTGGGCTTTCTATTTTGTTCCATTGATCTATATTTCTATCTTTGTGCCAGAACCATACTCTCTTGATGACTGTGGGTTTGTAGTAGAGCCTGAAGTCAGGCAGGTTGATTCCTCCAGTTCCATTCTTCTTTCTCAAGATTGCTTTGGCTGTTTGAGGGTTTTTGTATTTCCATATAAATTGTGGAAGTATTTGTTCTAGTTCTGGGGAAAATACCATTGGTAGTTTGATAGGGCTTGCACTGAATCTATAGATTGCTTTGGGTAGTATATTTATTTTCACTGTGTTGTTTCTTCTGATCCATGAGCACGGTATATTTCTTCATCCATTAGTGTCCTCTTTGATTTCTTTCACCAGTGTTTTATAGTTTTTTATATATTGGTCTTTTGTTTCTTTAGATATATTCCTAATTATTTTATTATTTTTGTTGCAATGGTGAATGGAATTGTTTCCTTAATTTCTGTTTTCTCATTATTAGTGTATAGGAATGCAAGTGATTTCTGTGAGTTGATTTTATATCCTGAAATTTTACTATATTCATTGATTAGCTCTAGTAATTTTCTGGTGGAGTCATTAGGGTTTTCTTTTTTAAAATATAAATTTATTTATTTTAATTGGAGGCTAATTACTTCACAATATTGTATTGGTTTTGCCATACATCAACATGAATTAGCCACAGGCATACATGTGTTCCCCATCCTGAGGATCATGTCATCTGAGAGTGACAGTGAGAGTTTTACTTCTTCTTTTCCAAATTGGATTCCTTTTATTTCTTTTTCTCCTCTGATTGCTGTGGCCAAAACTTCCAAAACTATGTTGAATAGTAATGGTGAAATTGGGCACCCTTGTCCTATTCCTGACTTTAGGGAAGATGCTTGCAATTTTTCACCATTGAGGATAATGTTTGCTCTGGGTTTGTCATATATAGCTTTTATTATGTTGAAGTATGTTCCTTCTAGTCCTGCTTTCTGGAGAGTTTTTATCATAAATGGATGTTTACTTTTATTCTTTGGTGACTCATTGGTTGTTCAGGTGTATGTTGTTTAAGCTCCACATATTTGTCATTTTTACAGTTTTCTTCTTGTAACTGATTTCTAGTTTCACACCACTGTGGTCAGAAAATATAACTGATATTTCAATCTCTTTAAATTTATTGATACTTGATTTGCAATGAGTATATGTTCTATCTTGTAGAATGTTCCTTGTACACTTGAGAAGAATGCTCATTGTGCTGCTTTGGGATGGAATGCTCTATATATGTCTATTTAGTCCATCTGGTTAAAGACTAATGTTTCCTTCTTGACTTTCTGTCTGGATCATTTGTTCACTGATGCAAGTGGGTATTAGTATACTTAACTACTTTTGTGTTTTTGCCAACATCTCCCTTTATGTTTGCTAATATTTGCTTTATATACTTTGGCAAGTCTATTTTGGGGGTATATATTTCCAAATGTTGCTTCTTTTTGTTGAATTGATGGCCATTATCATTATGTAGTGTCCTTCTTTGTCTCTTGTTGCAGTCTTTGTTTTAAAATCTGTTTGTTTTATGCAAGTATTTGCACCATACTTTTCTGCTTTTCTTTTTCATTTTCAGTGAATATCTTTTCCCCACTCAACATTTTCAGTCTGTGCACATTTTTTGACTTGAAGTGAAGTAAGACTCATAGGCAATATATATGTGGGCTTTATTTTGTACATATTTAGCCACTCTGTGTCTTTTGATTGAATAATTTACTCCATTTGCATTTAAATTATTGTTGTTAGGTTTGAATTTATTGCTACTTTGATAATTGT
Organism: Ovis canadensis; assembly: GCF_042477335.2. Taxonomy (NCBI): domain Eukaryota; kingdom Metazoa; phylum Chordata; class Mammalia; order Artiodactyla; family Bovidae; genus Ovis; species Ovis canadensis. The sequence continues at coordinate 17,919,587 of NC_091266.1, forward strand.
TTTCTGGCTATTTTGCATTTTCTCTTTTACTTTATTTTGCTATCTCCACTTGTAGTTTGATGAAAATACTGTAGTTTTACTCTTGGATAAGTTTTATTCTTTTCTCTTTATCTTTTGTGTATCCACTATAAGTGTCTGGTTCCTAGTTCCCATGAAGTTTTCACATAACAATCTATCTTCAGTTGATGGCAAGTTATGCTTGAATGCATTTTAAAACTCCTCATTTTTGCCCTCTCCCTCAACAAACATATATTTTGTTTTCATTATAAAATTTTACATCTTTTTGTGTGTGTCCCTTGAACTAATTCTTGTGGTTTAGTTCTCTTAACTACTTTGTGTGGCTTAAGATTTATACTAGCTTTGTAAGTGATCAATTCACTACCTTTACCATATATTTGCTTTCACCAATGAGATTTTTACTTTTATATGTTTTCTTGTTTTAAATTGGTGCATTTTCTTTTCAAGGTAAAGAAATTTTTCTAACATTGCCTATAATGTTAGTTTAGTGGTGATGAACTGTTTTATTTTTTCTTTGACTGGAAAGCTGTTCATCTTTTCTTCAATTCTTAGTTATAACATTACCAGGGAGAGTATTCTTCCTTACAATATATTTGTTTCTTTCAGCACTTAAAATATACCATTCAGTTCAGTTCAGTCACTCAGTCGTGTCTGACTCTTTACGATCCCATAAAATTGCAGCATGCCAGGCCTCCCTGTCCATCACCAACTCCAGGAGTTCACTCAGACTCATGTCCATCGAGTAAGTGATGCCATCCCGCCATCTCATCCTCTGTCATCCCCTTCTCTTCCTGCCCCCAATCTCTCCCAGCATCAGAGTCTTTTCCAATGAGGCAACTCTTTGCATGAAGTGGCCACAGTACAGGAGTTTCAGCTTTAGCACCCCTCCCTTTATGGCCTGTGACATTTTTGATGAGAAATATTCTGAGAGTCTTATGAGGTATCCCTTTTATTTAACAAATTGCTTTATTCTTGCTGCTCTTAGAGTCTCTCTTTATTTTCAAATTCTGTTATTTTAATTATAATCTGTTTTGATGTGAGTTTCTTTGGTTTCATCTTGGTTAGAACTCTCTTTGCTTCCTAGATCTGGATATCTGCTTTCTTCCTCAGTTCAGAAAAGTTTTCAGCCATTTATTTCTTCAAATAAGTTTTTGCCCTTTTCTCTCACTCTTCTCGTTTGAGACACTTATATGTGAAGGTTATCCTGTTTATTTTCAAATAGGGTCCCTTAAGCAATCATCACTTAATTTTTTTTTCTTTTTGCTGCTCTGTTTGGATGATTTCAACTGCCCTGTCTTCCAAACCACCTGTTCTTTTTTTCTTCATCTGGTCTGCTACTGAACTCCCACACTGGATTCTTCAATTTAGTTATTATATTCTTCAGCTCTTTGACTTCTGTTGTGCATTCTTATATTTTTCTATCTCTTTGATAAAGTTGTCTCTGTGATGATCTATTCTTTTCCCAAGTTCAACCCTTTTTATGACCATAAATTTTAACCCTCTATCAGGTTAATTACTTATTTTCATTTCTGGGATTTTATGCTATTCTTTTATTTTGACATAAATAATATTTTGTCATAATAAATACTCCTCAGTTTCTTCACTTTGTTTGACTCTCTGTGTTTGTTTCTATTTATTGCATAAGATAGCTATTGCCCCCACTCTCAAAAGATTGGCCTTGTATAGGAGATAAACCTTATTGTTTACTCTTCTCCTGACTTGGTTGTCTCTTGAATTGTCTCTCCAGTTGTTTCTGACCTGGTCACCAACATCTGGCATTCAAGGAGCATCTCCTGTATGAACTTTTCATGCCTGTCAATCCTCATGGAGCTATAGGGGCTAGAGCACTTGCCTACCACCTCTGCTGAGGCACAGGCAGAATATTTAAAACAACCAAGACTTTTAATGTTTTAAGAAAATTTTCAAACTGTTAAATATTTTGTAACAAAATACAGTATTGTGTTAGGTCAATTGGCCCATAGAAAGGTAATTAGAAACCACCCTTTTATAGATAAGAATTCTTCTAATGTAGTAACCCTATAACTATTTCAATATCTGAAAGTTAACTTGTAGAGTAGACTTACGGAGAAGATTTTTAACTATATCAATTTTTATTTTATTGATGCAATAGAATTAAGGAAATAAATAATAATTATTAATAAAATCCATAATCTGAGAAGTTAAAAAATATTCTTCTTTTTGAAGCAGTTCTAAAGGCATTCAAGTTTATCTAAAATTCTGGAAGAACAGTAGTAACAACAGTCTGTAACCCCTTTTTTCTATCCCTCCTTGGGGATCTGTCAGTCAGAGCTAGTTGCTCAATCGTGTCCAACTCTTTGCAACCCCATAGAACATAGCCCTCCAAGCTCCTCTGTCCATGGAACTCTCCAGGCAAGAATCCTGGAGTGGGTTGCCATTCCTTTCTCCAGGGTATCTTCCTGACCAGGGATCAAACCTGGGTCTTTTGCAGTGCAGACAGATTCTTTATGACTGAGCAAACCAGGGAAGCCCTCTTTTGGAGATGCCTCTTACAATAATTACTACTTTAAATAAAACCTTTCTCACACACCCCCTATCTCCTTCTACATAAGACAAAAGTAGAATACAGGAAGTCAAATAACTACTAAGCTACATTTTTATATGGACACACATTTTTTAAATTGTCTTGAAAAATTTAAACCATGGCAACAAGGACTTTGTATTGAATATCAGTGAAATCTCCAGGTTTGTCAACCTGCAATGCTTCAAAAGTCCAACAAAAATAAAGACAGGCAGACACAAAGAAAGACAGATAGATCAAAAGAAAAACACCACCACTCTACAACTACCAAAAAAAAAAAAAGAAGAAGAAAAAAAAAACACCACTGAATGACTGAAATTAACTGTATTAGTCTTATTGCATTACTGCAGTAGGGTAATATTATCTGGATAGAATCTTAGTAGTCTCCTAGAAGGGTAACATCAAAGAAGGATATTTATAAAATTTCAGAGCCAGACTTTCATGATTTTAAGGAAAGTGTTTCAAGAAAGAGAATTGGTTAGGATTGTGTAATTATAGCAAATAGCTTTGCATTAGTTGGCATAGTGAGCAAATATTTTGAAGCAATTCTTGATAAGCAACCAATTAGTCTGGATAAGTAAGCTATTTCAGTTGATTCACAGTCTTATCTTTCAGGAGCAAGTATTTTCTGAGTAAAGTAACAAAAGTGATTTTGCTTTTTCTCAACATTATCTGACATATAAATAGGAGAAGGCAATGGCAACCCATTTCAGTACTCTTGCCAGGAAAATCCCATGGATGGAGAAGCCTGGTAGGCTGCAGTCCATGGGTTCATGAAGTCGGACACGACTGAGCGACTTCACTTTCACTTTTTACTTTCATGCATTGGAGAAGGAAACGGTAACCCACTCCAGTGTTCTTGCCTGGAGAGTCCCAGGGACGGGGGAGCCTGGTGGGCTGTCGTCTATGGGGTCGCACAGAGTCAGACACGACTGAAGTGACTTAGCAGCAGCAGCAGGAAAGCATGACCAGTCTGAGTGTTATCCAACATAAAGACAGGAAATTATGTTGACTTCAGTTTTCAAATTGCATAGTTTTTAGGATTAAACTTTTATTTTAAGGTCAGATTGTTCATCCTACAAATTCTTATAATATTAAGCATTTTCTGTGAGAAATAAACTGTTTCTAAACATTATATATATTTACTGCAGCCATGAAATTTAAAGATGCTTACCCCTTGGAAGAAAAGTTATGACCAACCTAGATAGTATATTCAAAAGCAGACACATTACTTTGCCGACTAAGATCCGTCTAGTCAAGGCTATGGTTTTTCCTGTGGTCATGTATGGATGTGAGAGTTGGACTGTGAAGAAGGCTGAGCGCCAAAGAATTGATGCTTTTGAACTGTGGTGTTGGAGAAGACTCTTGAGAGTCCCTTGAACTGCAAGGAGATCCAACCAGCCCATTCTGAAGGAGATAAACCCTGGGATTTCTTTGGAAGGAATGATGTTAAAGCTGAAGCTCCAGTACTTTGGCCACCTCATGCGAAGAGTTGTCTCATTGGAAAAGAGTCTGATACTGGGAGGGATTGGGGGCAGGAGAAGAAGGGGACGACCGAGGATGAGATGGCTGGATGGCATCATGGACTAGAAGGACGTGAGTCTGAGTGAACTCCGGGAGATGGTGATGGACAGGGAGGCCTGGCATGCTGCGGTTCATGGGGTCGCAAAGAGTCGTACACGACTGAGCGACTGAACTGAACCGAACTGAACCGAATCCTAGGATTATTTTTATTATTGCATTGTTTATGCTTTTTATTGTAAATTATTTATTGAAAATTCATTCTATTAAAACATCAACTCAGTGTGAGCAAATAAATCAGGAGGTAAAGAAGGTGCATGCTATGTTAAAATTATTTGGCCAACGAGTGGGCTGCTGCTGCTGCTGCAGCGAAGTTGTTTCGGTCGTGTCCGACTCTGTGCGACCCCATAGATGGCAGCCCACCAGGCTCTTCTGTCCGCAGGGCTCTCCAGGCAAGAATACTGGAATGGGTTGCCATTTCCCTCTCCAATGCATGCACCCATGCTAAGTCGCTTCAGTCTTGTCCGACTTTGTGCGACCCCATAGACGGCAACCCAGGAGGCTTCTCTATCCACGGGATCCTCCAAGCAAGAATGCTGTGGGTTGTCATTTCCGTCTCCGAGAAAAAGCACTCAGCAGTTTTTCTTTTGGGTGTTGGGGGCGGGGGGGGGGGAGAGCCATAATATGTGATGAACTACTCTAGTCAAGTAAAAAGAAAGAATAAGAATTACTTGCCACACTTGATAGTTCACTGTTCGGTAGATGTTATTTTCACATTTTATTTTTAGTCTGGAAAAGGAAGTTGAAACTGAATTAGGTAAATAAATATCCATTCTCCAAACTTTCCCTTTTTCCAAGTAGTTAACTTAGTGCTCTGTGATTTTGATCAAACTATTCATGCTTTTGTTGTAGTGCTTTCAGCAAAACATTCTTAAATATACATGGCTTTATGAAAAAGGCTTTACCTGATGCTTGGTAAGTACTTGATGTTAATGTATAGAATAGTAATTGAAGGTCTTAACTGTACCCACAAAACTCTGTAGTTCACTTCAGAGTTTTCTGCTGACTTTATAAATAACATCTTTTGAGTGCTTTATCACTGGTTTTAAAATTTTGAAAAAAAAATTAGATCACTGGAATATCCACTTTCAGTTCAGTTCAGTTTAGTCACTCAGTCATGTCCAACTCTTTGTGACCCCATGAACTGCAGCACGCCAGACCTCCCTGTCCATCAGCAACTCCCGGAGTCCAAACCCATGTCCATTGAGTCAGTGATGCCATCCTATCATCTCATCCTTTTTGTCAACTTCTCCTCCTTCCCTCAATCTTTCCCAGTATCAGGGTCTTTTCAAATGAGACAGCTCTTCGCATCAGGAAGCCAAAGTATTGGAGTTACAGCTTAAACATCATGTCTTCCAATGAACACCCAGGACTGATCTCCTTTAGGATGGACTGGTTGGATCTCCTTGCAGTCCAAGGGACTCTCAAGAGTCTTCAAAGCCACAGTTCAAAAGCATCAATTCTTCTGTCCTCAGCTTTCTTTATACTCCAACTCTCACATCCATACATGACCACTGAAAAACCATAGCCTTGACTAGATGGACCTTTGTTGGAAAAGTAATGTCTCTGCTTTTGAATATGCTATCTAGGTTGGTCATAACTTTCTTTCCAAGGAGTAAGTATCTTTTAATTTCATGGCTGCAGTCACCATCTGCAGTGATTTTGGAGCCCCCCAAAACAAAGTCAGCCACTGTTTCCCCATCTATTTGCCATGAAGTGATGGGACCAGATGCCATGATCTTAGTTTTCCACTCTCCTCTTTCACTTTCATCAAGAGGCTCTTTAGTTCTTCTTCACTTTCTGCCATAAGGGTGGTGTCATCTGCATATCTGAGGTTATTGATATTTCTCCCAGCAATCTTGATTGCAACTTGTACTTCCTCCAGCCCAATGTTTCTCATGGAATATTTACTTTACATACTTATATTTGTTTTCCCAAATGTGAAGATTAAAATACTATATAGATATATAAAATTGTCATTTAAATTTTTGTATTAAAAAGGAAAGGAGTTTGTAATCTAAATTTTAGATATCACACTTCTGTGATTTGAAATGAAGAACTATGAGTAAAATTATCATTTAAATAATTTACAATGTATTTGTGGTTTCAAATGATGGAAACCTAGTTCCATAGTGAGGATCATTTACTCCCATCACTGGGAAGAGTGGGGATGTCACCAGACTCCAGGGATCAGTGAAAACATTGGCTTGATTCTGCCAGGACTCTAATTCTACTCTCAGCTTTGCACTCATCTTTGTATCAGTTTCACTTTGTTGTACTACTAAGCACATTCATATACATGGCAGGAAAAGTAGTAATAAAGAGCTCTTGAGGTTCATAACTCTTGGCTTCCACTACCACTAACTTTCTTAATTTCCAGTTAGGAAGAAGAAAAAAAATGACTCAAATAGTTTGCCTTTGGTCAGGAACTCTCTCCAGAACCAATTATCTGTGGCCAGATTATGTAAAAACATAATACATTTTCAGTTCTCAATATAGCAATATAAATCTGAATGAGTAGAGGGTGATATCTGGAGAAAAGACAAAGATTCTAACTCAACTATATCAGAGATATTGTTTTCATCTTATCTGAAGAACAATAAGCATTCTTCTCTGAAAACTTATCAATTCCACAATATTGGTTAAGATAATAGAAAAAACTGACCCAGACCAGGTTAAACAATGTATATAATAATACAGAGAAAACATATACAAAAAACCCAGAGGTATATTTGGTATAATTCAACAATTTAATAATGTTTCTAAGAGCTCAGTTACTTTATGCCCCTCTCCTCAGCCTCTGCAATCCAGCTTCATTCAAAAGAGGGCTCTGCTTGTGATTACAAGATGATTACTATAAGCTCTTAGACACAAATACCTTCATATCAGTATTCCCACTAAAAGTTCTCTTATTCATTCTTTTTACAACAGCTTAGACTCATGACTACTCTGGAAATGTCACACTTGGCCAGGACACTGGAATGCTCTCACTGGTGTGTCCTCTCCTTCTGAAGTTTTGAATGGAATCAAATGGGTAACTAACATAAGTTGGATGCAACTGGGAATCTATAAGTGGAGTAATGCTTGCTGGGAATGCAACCTAGACTATCAGTCACACATCCATCTCTTTATTGTCATCTTTTAATTATTCTATTGCTATTTTACTCTATTTGACTTGAAGATAACAAAATTTAACTGAAGTCATCATTGTTAAGGCTTAAATTCTCACTCCTTCACCTTTACTGTAGGAAACCAAACTCCTTCAACATAGCTAAGCAAACCATAATGAAATGCTGGTTGATCAAATGTTTAATATTGCAATGATAACTCTTAAGGTTAAATTAAAATTCACATTTTATAGTTGAGACTAAATTTTTCCTGTTCTCTCTTTCTCGTTCTTAAATCTTTGGGAAGACATATTTGGATATGCATGAGAAAGAATGAGAGAAATAGGACCAGGTCAATAGAGAATGTCAATTCATTTCACATATCTCACTAGAAGGATGAAGAGAGACAGTCTGCCTTAGGTGGCAGCAGGAAGTATAAGAGCAGTCAGAAAAGAGAAAGTGCTCCAAATGAGTTCTGATTCACAGCATGGTGACCTATCCATTTATGTTGATTAGGAATCAACCAAACAGATTATCCCTTCTCTCTTGTGGAAGAATTCAAAAACAAATGTGGAGAGAAGCAAAATCTCTCATCTCATTACTTCCTTGCATGAAAGAAAGGGTAGAAAATTCCTATGTTTAATATTTTGGTGAGGAGAGAGACAATATTTGTATAAACTATAATTGTTTCCACACTACTTTGAGTAACAAATCTCAGATAGGAGATCACAATTCTTTATGGATGTATTTTTATCTATCTTTCTGTGTGTGTGTGTGTATATATATATATATATATAGAGAGAGAGAGAGAGAGTTGCCCCTTGATTGTGAGTTCTGCATTAATGGATAAGGAAGGCCAATTGTACTCTGCCACTTTATATTATATACTTGAGTATCTGTTTATTTTAATATCTAAGGGGCTCCTGAAACCAGTCCCCAAGGATACAATGGGATGACTGCCTACATTTCTCTTTTATCATCTACAAGTGTTAAATATCTATATTTACCTTTAACATATTTATTCAGTGACTGATTCAGAACATGGGAAGTAGGAGAGAGAAAGAAAAGATCAGTGATTGAGCTGGCTGAAATTGGACCTTTGGTGGAATTAGAGTAGGTAAAAGGGAAACAGGCAGAAACAAATGTGCCAAACAGTTTATTTACTGTATTGATTATATGATGATGAACACTGTGTACATTTTCATTACTACAGTTATTCCTAAGGCTTGGGAGCTTATTGATCTATTTGAAACTGAAAACCTTAGCTAACAGACTTTAAGTTACTAAGTTACTTTGTCTTTTTTCTTTTTTTTTCCTTTTTTGGTCTTTCTTAGAAGTAATCCATCAATAAGACCCATTTATATGTGCGATGGGATTATGGTGCTTGGTAAGGAAATAAACAGAGAATAAAACTTGGACCAAACAGCTCTTTTTCACTCCTTCTGCCATTATTCAGCATTGACTGTTTGATTGTACATGCTAAGTCACTTCAGTAGTGTCTAACTCTGTGAACCAAGGACTGTAGCCCACCAGGCTTCTCTGTCTATGGGATTCTCCAAGCAAGAATTATCATGCCCTCCTCCAGGAGATCTTCCAAACCAGGGATCAAACCCTGGTCTCATGTCTCTCACATTGGCAGGTGGGTTCTTCACCACTAGCACCACCTGGGAAGCCCAATTGATTGATTAAGAGACATCAATCATCATCAGAGGCCAGGAATCTAGTCTCTCAGACTAGTAAGCAATTGTATACACAGTGATCCCTGAAGATTTTATAAAAGGAGATTTATTTTTCACTCTCTCCCCTAATGAAATTTCCTGATCTTACTATATACTGCATTATTTCATCTTAAAAATCTCTAGTAGAAATGAGGACTCTCTGTCATAAATCACCAGGATGTGCAGGACACACAGGGCACACAGGACTATACAGTGGCCTTCCTAGGTTTTGTCACTTGCTGGGATTAATGTTAGAGCCAAAAATATTAAAAGGGAAAACTCATAGGAGAGTTTGGCTCTTTAAATGTAGAAAGTCAGGTTAAGCATGGAGAGCTAGGCAATAGGTGGTTTGAATTGCAGTGTGTCAAGCTTAAAAGGGAAAAGAAGTTCTTCAACAGGTGTTGGAATAATGCAAGACGAGTTCCCAAACAGCACTGATGGACCTCTTTTTTGCCCCCTTACCTGACCATGCCGCTGTCTGGATTCCAAGTGAAATTCCTCTGAGTAAGAACAATATTTCTCTCCCTCTCACTATTTAGTTAGGAATTACCTCACTGGCCTGTTCAATCTGTTTCTAACTTTCTTCTTAGAGGTTACTCTTGTCAGATCTATCCAAGAAGCTTGAGGCTTCATAGTCCAGATGATTTTTTCTCAAGAAATTGACTGATGCACATGACTTGCCTTAGATTTCATGTGTTTGAATGTAAAGTCAACCACATATAAAGCTAGTTGTTATCAAAACAATTTAAGAGGAAAATGACAATTTCTTTTATAGGGAAAGGAATATCAGCAATCCATGAGTTAATTGTTTATTTTATATCTGTAAAGAAAAAATATGATTTTGCTATTTGACTTCTGACAAAATTCCACATTTGTCACTGAGTTAAACAAATTAAAGGACCTCCTGCCTAAGTTTTCTATTCCTTTATTTTGTTTCATTGATAGCTACATTAGTGAACTACAGAACTGTAATGATTTTAATTACCATGTGTATTTTGAGTATAGGAATATTATTATTTTATCATCATAGTAAATTTAGTTACTTTTCTATTAAGAAGAGTGTGTCAATTCAGATGCATGAAGTTAAGTTTGAAGTGTTATTAAATGCTGATAGTCATATAGATGCCTAATTCTAAAATGGATTGGAAATGAATTCAGGCATTGAAGTTAATATCTTCTACCTTCCCTCTGATCACTACTTAAGTTCGTTAACAGATGATGATATTGGATACATATATGGTTTCCTAATAACATGGTGTTCTTTTATTTCAAGTTGGCTGTGTTAGAATGTTAAGTCAAATGTTAAGCCAAAATATTTTCACATTTGGAGCTTATTTGTAAAATTTCGTATCTAACTAATTAGTTTGGAAGTATATTACACTGATGCTCCCAATGAATCATATATCTTAGCACTCGTGATCTATTTATCTCCTCCCCTTGAAGTTAGACTGGGTCTATGCATTGTTTGAACTCTTAGAATAAAGGGAAAGCAACTGTCCAGGTTTTGCTTAAGAGAAAAGAAGGCCTAAAGCATACATTTTTGCCCTCAGATACCTTACTGGAGATACAAAATGAAGAGAGATTTCATGAGAAAATTAGGTTCTAGGGCTACAATGAAAAGAGGAGGGAGCTCAGCCATCTAAGAGACTCAGCAGAGCTCAGCCCCTAATACACCTATTAGCTGAATGCAGCCTCACAAAAAACGACTGTCAAGGATATTTGAAGAAATAAAGTTCAGATAAAATGACTATCATTTGAAAGTCATAGTTTTTTGGTGGGGGATTACTATACAGCAATAAATAATTAGAACATACAGAAATTAAAAAAAAAAAAACCTAAAGACAGCACTAGTTGTAAAGACCCCGCCTGCCAATGCAGGAGACTTATGAGTCATGAATTCAATCCCCGGGTCAGGAAGATCCCTTGAGTAGAAAATGGCAAACCACTCTAGTATTCTTGCCTTGAGAATCCCATGGACAGAGGAGCCTGAAGGGCTACAGTCCATAGGGTTTCAAAGAGTCAGACATGACTGAAGAGACTTGGCACAATTAATCTCCCACTCGTACCTCTACCCTTATCCTCATCTGCTTAGTATATGGTATATGAATTTAGACTTTTGAGGTTTGATTTAGGCAACTGGAGAATCTGGTGTTCATCCACTTTGAGAATAAAATAATGAGATCTATTAGTTACACAAAACAGGATCAGGAGTCTCACTGAAAAATTTGTATATTACATATGGATTGTGTTTCTCAAATAAGATACCCTCTAACAGGCCTCCTCCACATTTATGAATTAGTTACTATGTTAGCTTAAGAAAGGAAAAAACAGAAAAGATATTATAAATGTTTAGATTTCAAACTTCTTGTTTCTCTCTCTATTCCTCTCTTCACCCTCAAGCTGTTCCCTCATTCCTTTCATGCTCTTTCTCTCTCTGAGTTTATCTTGAAAGGGATATTTTATATAATTTCCTAAAATTATGTCCGCCAGTGTCTTAGTTTTAATTGGTTTACCTCAGGTCCACATAGGGACACTAATTCTTTCTCTCTCTCTCTGTGTTTGAGTGTAATATAAGACACAATGATTTGCATATGGCAGTGATTTCATGATATGTTCTTTGGCTGTATACTGAATACAACATGTTGAGTGTATTTTTGTCTAAAAAAAAAATCAGGCTAATTTCACCATTTTAATTAAAAAATGAGTGGGTTTTGCTAAGACTATTGAGGGTTCTCACTAAATTAACTAGCATCAAAAACACTGGTTCTCATTATATTGACCTTAAAGCTAACTTTTTATAAGACTAATGAATATTATTAACATGATGCATATGATGAAAGCTCACTATATTAAATATAAAATGCATCAAATTAGAAATAAAATAATGATTCAGTGATTTAAAAAAATTGGTATATGAAAATCACCTGTTTAGTATAAGAAACTAATTCATGAAAATGCATAGCACTAGGTCATACCTCTAATTTTTAATGAATAACATGTACCAGTATAGAATTTCACTGAAACATATTTCAAAGCTATTTATGGTAAGTTAGTAAGTGAATTAGTAAGGATAATTAAAATATGACATGAATAAATGATATTTTCTTTCTGATTAGAAGTCTAGTGGTACTTGCTTAGTAATAAATCTGGTTGCTATAACATGTTGTTAGACCTCTACTTATGAATTTATTTGCAGCCTCTACATTTTTGGCTTCGTTCTGTTTTCACTGCATTATGAAAGTTGACTTGAGTTTGTTGTCATTTCAATTGCTATTTTTTTATGTTTTAATACAAATTATCATTACATTATCTTTATATAATACAATTACCTTGCGTGCCTTTTTTGCTTATTCCTACTGTGTATAAAGATGCATACTTTCAGGAACAGCATTTTTAAACTATATATTTTATTAACTAGATTTTTACCATACTATTAAAGTTTATATATATATATGTATACATATATATATATTTTTTAAAATTCTTGAACAGCAAGATATCACTAGTGATATAATACCTATGAATTTGTGGTGTCTCTAAAAGTTGTAATATAATGTCAAAAAATAGTACTAAAATTATTTGGCTATCTTTTTCATTTATGAGAGGCTCATTTAGAAATATAAGATCATATGCTAAGTTTATATCCATTTTCTTATTGTTCTATAGCTGTCATGTCCAATTCTTTGAGACCCCCTGGACAGCAGCATGCCAGACTACACTACCCTTCACTATGTCCCAGATTTTACTCAAAACCATGTCCATTGAGTCAGTGATGCCATCAAACCATCTATTCTCTATTGCCCCTTATTAAATATTTATTTAATAATTTATTTATTTTGGTAAAAAATGTTGCACTTATGTTTACACTGTTATGAAATTATTTTATCATGATATGGAAGATGTTTAAAGTTGTAGTACCCTGAAAGTAAATAGTACCCTAAATTTAGGCAATTGTAGTAGAGTTCACTAAAGGCTTATTTAGAGAAACCACAGGATATAGTACAGGACAAGTTCTAGCAGTAGTGGAATTATTTACAGTGACTTAGGACATGGGCTAAGTATGGTTATCAGAATCTAGAGAGGACAATTGTATGGAAACGGCCTCCTCCCAGGAGCAGAGGCTTGATAGAACAAATCAGTAGGGAAAAACTTAGGAGAATAAAGTGACAGGTTCGTATATGGAAATATACGGAAACAGGATATCTGAGGCAAAGTGTTGTTTAAATTCTTCCATCTTCCTCTAAATGAATGGGGAAGTGTGCTAAGCTGTGGGAGTTATCCTATGGTTTATGTTCTAATATTTAAATTTAGGAGAGGAAATTTTGCTAAGTAAAGGCAGAAAGTGAGAGAAAAAATGTTTTTGAGAATATTGATTGTCAGTCTGGGAAAACCAAGGTCAGTTGATAAGTCGAAAGAATTCAAGAAGATAAAAGTATGATGACCAGCTTCAAGAACAGTAGAAAATAAAAGTCAGAAGTAAGGAAAAAGAACTGAACACAAGAGTAGGTTGTTTGTAACTTATGGAGGTTCTGTATGAATTTATATTGATTGTAGTTACCTCACCAACAATGTATGTCAATGGACCTGACTTGTTTAAGGTACACAATCAAGGAGGGAAACATTTGAAGGTAAGTTTTGATTTAGAAAAAAGAAATGAGGCATGTGTGGAGAAGAATAAATCACATTTCCCAAACTTACATATTTATGATGAGCTAAACTTGACCATAAAGAAGTCTGAGCACTGAAAAAATGATGCTCAAACTACTGTACTGGAGAAGACTCTTGAGAATCTCTTCGACAGCAAGGAGATCAAAGCAGTCCATCCTAAAGGAAGTCAACCATGAATATTCATTGAAATGACTGATGATGAAGCTAAGCTTGAATATTTTGGCCACCTGATGCGAGGAATGGACTCATTGGAAAAAACCCTGATGCTGGAAAAGATTGAAGGCAGAAGGAGAAAGGGATGACAGAGGATGAGACGGTTGGATGGCATGATCAGTTCAATAGATATAAGTTTGAGTAAACTCAGGAAGATGGTGAAGGACAGGGAAACCTGGCAACTACAGTATTCTGGGGGGTGGGTCATAGAGGATCCTGGTGTGATGTATGTCGGAGAGTGTTTTGTCTATATTCTCCTCTAGGAGTTTTATAGTGTCTGGTCTTACATTTAGATCTTTAATCCATTTTGAGTTTATTTTTGTGTGCAGTGTTAGAAAGTGATCTAGTTTCATTCTTTTACAAGTGGTTGACCAGTTTTCCCAGCACCACTTGTTAAAGAGATTGTCTTTACTCCATTGTATATTCTTGCCTCCTTTGTCGAAGATAAGGTGTCCATATGTGTGTGGATTTATCTCTGGGCTTTCTATTTTGTTCCATTGATCTATATGTCTGTCTTTGTGCCAGTACCATACTGTCTTGATGACTGTGGCTTTGTAGTAGAGCCTGAAGTCAGGCAAGTTGATTCCTCCAGTTCCATTCTTATTTCTCAAGATTGCTTTGGCTATTCGAGGTTTTTTGTATTTCCATACAAAGCTTGAAATTATTTGTTCTAGTTCTGTGAAAAATGTGGCTGGTAGCTTGATAGGGATTGCATTGAATTTGTAAATTGCTTTGGGTAGTATACTCATTTTCACTATATTGATTCTTCTGATCCATGAACATGGTATATTTCTCCATCTATTAGTGTCCTCTTTGATTTCTTTCATCAGTGTTTTATAGTTTTCTATATATAGGTCTTTAATTTCTTTAGGTAGATATATTCCTAAGTATTTTATTCTTTTCGTTGCAATGGTGAATGGAATTGCTTCCTTAATTTCTTTTTCTACTTTCTCATTATTCGTGTATAGGAATGCAAGGGATTTCTGTGTGTTGATTTTATATCCTGCAACTTCACTATATTCATTGATGAGCTCTAGTAATTTTCTGGTGGAGTCTTTAGGCTTTTCCTATGTGGAAGATCATGTCATCTGCAAACAGTGAGAGTTTTACTTCTTCTTTTCCAATTTGGATTCCTTTTGTTTCTCTTTCTGCTCTGATTGCTATGGCCAAAACTTCCAGAACTATGTTGAATAGTAGTGGTGAAAGTGGACACCCTTGTCTTGTTCTTGACTTTGGGGGAAATGCATTCAATTTTTCACCATTGAGGATAATGTTAGCTGTGGGTTTGTCATAGATAGCTTTTATTATGTTGAGGTATGTTCCTTCTATTCCTGCTTTCTGGAGAGTTTTTATCATAAATGGATGTTGAATTTTGTCAAAGGCCTTCTCTGCATCTATTGAGATAATCATATGGTTTTTATTTTTCAATTTGTTAATGTGGTGAATTACATTGATTGATTTGCGGATATTGAAGAATCCTTGCATCCCTGGGATAAAGCCCACTTGGTCATGGTGTATGATCTTTTTAATGTGTTGTTGGATTCTGATTGCTAGAATTTTGTTGAGGATTTTTGCATCTATGTTCATCAGTGATATTGGCCTGTAGTTTTCTTTTTTTGTGACATCTTTGTCAGGTTTTGGTATTAGAGTAATGGTGGCCTCATAGAATGAGTTTGGAAGTTTACCTTCCTCTGCAATTTTCTGGAAGAGTTTGAGGAGGATAGGTGTTAGCTCTTCTCGAAATTTTTGGTAGAATTCAGCTGTGAAGCCGTCTGGACCTGGGCTTTTGTTTGCTGGAAGATTTCTGATTACAGTTTCAATTTCCGTGCTTGTGATGGGTCTGTTAAGATTTTCTATTTCTTCCTGGTTCAGTTTTGGAAAATTGTACTTTTCTAAGGATTTTTCCATTTCTTCCACGTTGTCCATTTTATTGGCATACAACTGCTGATAGTAGTCTCTTATGATGCTTTGTATTTCTGTGTTGTCTGTTGTGATCTCTCCATTTTCATTTCTAATTTTATTGATTTGATTTTTCTCTCTTTGCTTCTTGATGAGTCTGGCTAATGGTTTGTCAATTTTATTTATCCTTTCAAAGAACCAGCTTTTGGCTTTCACCCCTGCCACCACAGTTTCACAATAAAGTCAAGTAGCCAGTCAGGAAAACACTTTTGTGTTCCCGTCTCATGTTGGCATGTGCAATATGAAGTTGACTAAAGAGTTTGTTTCACAATGGAATTTCTCCAAGAAATGATTTGAACAGTTTCATTTTTTTCTCACCATTTGGCAGAATTGGTTAAAATGAGAGCCACTTTCAGCCCCGTCTCCCTTACAAACCACAAAAGGGAAAGATTTCATCATAGATGCTTGGAGCTGGTGCACTGGGATGACCCAGAGGGATGGTACAGGGAGGGAGGAGGGAGGGGGGTTCAGGATGGGGAACATGTGTATACCTGTAGTGGATTCATGTTGAAGTATGGCAAAACCAATACAATATTGTAAAGTAATTAACCTCCAATGAAAATAAATAAATTTCTATTTAAAAAGATTATCGAGTATAGGAATAATTTTCCTTTAGGTTAGCTCAACTTTGTCTCGAGAAAATTTGTCTGAAAAATCTCATTTCTATGGTTTTCCACTCTGTCATCATTTAGCTTCTGCTGCTGTGGTATTGGTAGTGGTTGAAAGAGTTCCCCTCCTAATTTTATCTGACTTCAAGCAAATAAGATATCATAATGCTTGAAATTCATCATCAACTCAGTGTTTTGGGTTCCCTTAATATATAGATATCCTCACTGAATAACTTTACAATTTGTGGTATAAGAATATTGATGAGAGGAAATGTTAAATTTTCATTAAAGAATATGACAGGTCCCTCATCATTTGATTTTGGTATACAAATTCACTAGGCAATTGTTAAGGGTTTACTCTCAAGTTTAGTTATAAGCCTTAAGTATAGTTCTTCTTAACACTAGCCCATGTTATCTTGCAATGTAACAAACTGCATTCTGTTTTTCAATCACAGTGTGACTTAGAAAAGAAGGATTTAACAGGTCTTCATTTTAGACTTATTTAAACACTCAAAGGGGTGTGTATTGAGTAGGCCACACTTAGCATCAGATTCATTTAGAAAAGCACATGACAAGAAGTGGAATAGAACAGCAGGGAAGCAGCAGGAATTTCTTCTTAGTGAAAGCAGTCAGAGCAGGCCATCCAGCAGCCATGGCATTACATTAGAGCACGGGCTCAACAGTGAGTGAATGAGACTCAGTTGGAAGAGATGAAGAGCCACCTTACCTTAGGTACCCTTTTGCAAATAAGAACCATCATTTATTATAACCATCCGTAAGTATAACTCCAAAGAGACGATGGTAAGCGATATTCTCCATGACAAGAGTCACTCGGGAAATTCTAAGGTATAGCTTCTTACTAGGAATACAGTGTTTCTTAGTAGTGTTCCAATTCCAGATGAAACTGACCAATGAGGAGTCATTTTGAAATAATCTGTATTGCTTGGAAACAAAAAGTTTCCAGGGAAACAGAGCAAGAAATTTATTTCAAGGTTAGATTTGTCAATAAAAAAGGAGAAAGAAATCATTAATATTTTTCTCAACGTAACAGGACTAATATGTATTAAGTTATGAATATCTCCTATAAACCTCAGAAAAGTTTTTGATTAGAATAGTTAGCATTAACATTTTACTAATCAAGAATCTGACACAGAGAAAATTAAATAATTTTGCTAAAAGTTTTCACAACTGGGAAATTAACTTGATATCTTTCACTCCAGTCCTGTAGACTCCCCACAATATTATGAGCAACTTTATAATCGGTTTCAATGGATATGACCTACAAAGAATTTCATTTATAGGATTTTTAATGTAATACAGAAGTAGGTTCAGAAATATTTTTACATCATTAGCTATTTTCTCACCAACTTGTGAAAAATATGGTCATAATTATGTTGATACTATTTAATGCCAAACCATCAACTTCACACTGTGAGGGCGCTCTCTAATCATCAAACCCATACTATCTGATTTAGTAACCTTCCCCAGTTTGTATTATGGTTTCTGGTTTTGTATTCCAACCCACTTTAAAAAAGCATTTAATTCTGTCATCTTGTAATTTGTCTCTTCAAAAAGACCACTAGCCGTGGTTTTAGTCAGAGACTCACTCTGGTCACATGTGCAAATCAAGCAACAACAGCAACAACAACAAAAAAAAACACCACTAATTCACTTGCCAATACATACCAAACTCATCCATGAAGCATAGTGCAAATTAAGCATCCTTCACCTTACCTGCCTCCTGAGAAATCTGTATGGAGGTCAAGAAGTAACAGTTAGAACCAGACATGAAACAATGGAATGGTTCCAGATTGGAAAAGGAGTACACTGAAGTTGTATACTGTCACCCTGCTTATTTAACTTATATGCAGAGTACATCATGAGAAATGGGAGAATGAGTGAAGCATAAACTGGAATACAGATTGCACAGAAAATTATCAATAACCTCAGATATGCAGATAATACCACCCTTAGGCACAGAGTAGAGGAACTAAAGAGCCTCTTGATGTAAGTGAAAGAGGAGAATGAAAAAGCTGCCTTAAAACTCAGCATTCAAAAAACTGAGATCATGGCATGAGGTCCTATCACTTCATGGCAAATAGATGGGGAAACAGTGACAGACTTTATTTTCTTGGGTTCCAAAATCACTGCAGGTGGTGACTATAGCCATGAAATTAAAAGATGATTGCTCTTTGGAAGAAAAGTTATGACAAACCTAGACAGCATATTAAAAAGCAGAGACTACTTTGTCTAGTAAAAGCTATGGTTTTTTTCAGTAGTTATGCATAGATGTGAGAGTTGGACTATAAAGAAAGCTGATCGCTGAAGAACTGATGCTTTTGAACTGTGGTGTTGAAGACTCTTGAGAGTCCCTTGGACAGCAAGGTGATCCAATCTGTCTATTCTAAAGGAAATCAGTCCTGAATATTCACTGGAAGGACTGATGCTGAAGCTGAAACCCCAGTACTTTGGCCACATGATGCAAAGACTGACTCATTGGAAAAGACCCTGATGCTGGAAAAGATTGAAGGCAGGAGGAGAAGGGAATGGCAGAGGATGAGATGGTTGGATGGCAACTCTATGGACATAAGTTTGAGAAAGCTCTGGAAGTTAGTAATGGACAAGGAAGACAGGTGTGCTATGGAACACAGAGTTGTAAAGAGTCAGACATGAATGAGTGACTGAACTGAACTGAAATGATAGGACCAAGCATATATTAGGACCAAGAAAGAAAATTGAAGAACTGCTGCTGCCACCAGGTGGGACTGCTGTTACAAAGAAGTATCAAACATTTTGAAGCAGTAGATGATCACAGCTGAGCAAAGGGCCATGCTAGTCAGGAAGTAGCTTTTTAGGGCTTACAAAGAGAAAAATATTACAAGGTCTCTCTCCACACAATTAACCTAAAGACTCAGAAATGTATGGTTCACAGTATTGTAGGCCTAGAGTCCTAATATCACACATACTTATTACAGATACTCAAGCATAGCAGAAAGATCTGTTTGACCACACACTGCTGTGGTGGAACAGCCTGACAGCCCAAGTACATAGACCCTGATACTGAACTCTGACTCCTCCCACTTGAGGATCAGATGCAGTGTTCATGTCCTTTCCTGGATACTAATTCAGTGGATTCCAATATGTATCCAGAACCTCATCTAATTTTATTTTATTTTATTTCATTTTTTCCTTTGGTTCAAAGCAATATTACTCTGGATCATATGCTGTTAGATGGAACTCTCTGTAGGACTTGAATAGAGAATTTCTAGATGAATGCTATATAGTGAACATTAATACAGGGTTCAAAAGCCTCCATATCTTGTGATCATATCTCTAAGTCCATCAACTTGACTCTTCCCCAGTTTTCCTTATCTCTGCTTGTTAGTCTTTTTAAATCACTGACCAACTAACAAGGCTATTCTCTATTCCTATGAGTCAGACTACATTCTCACCTTGGGTTCTTCTACCTTCCACACAAACTTTGACTTTAGTACAGCAACCATCCTTTATTAGTGGGCATCCCATATTAAGCAAAGCTTCTATTAAGCAAGCTTTGCCTTTTCCCTCCTCCATTACTTAGTCATAAGGACCTATACCCACAAGATGAGCAGGAAGCCACAGTGTCACGGTAATGGATGACAGGGAGGTTACTTAGTCATGCAGTTTTTTGTATTCTTTGGTTCTGCTTGTGATTGATCTTGAATGTACCAATTCCACCCAGTGATGGATTTATGGTGGGCCACCTCTGACTTTGACTTGTTGGCGCTGAAAGAAACTGGATTATGAAGAAGTTCTGATCACATGATTACTTGATGCATCAAATGGCATATCTTGATATCCAACTTTCTGTCTCCACAAGGCCCATAGCACATCAGAATTATTTTTGTATTGTGTACAAATATACACTACAGGTAAAAAATTGGCTCCATTAGTTTAGAGTTCTAAGTTGTGATTTTCATACTGAGGTGGCCATGAGCTGCATATATGGTATTTTCTAACAGCATATTTTACCTCTAGTCTCTTTTGACTTGTATGGTTCAAATGATAGCACTGCCTGAATTGCCACCTGGATCTCAGAGTCCTTTCATATTCTGAATTCTGCTAAAATCTGACAGTCTTTTATGTTTGTCTTGCTTGGGCTACTATAACAAAACTCCATAAGCTGGTAGCTTAAATAATAAATATCTGTTTCTCATCATTCTGGATCTGGGAACCATCTCTCTACGTGCTCAGGTGACCTCTTCTTTGTGAGTATAAGGATAGAAACAGAGCTCTGGTATCTCTTCCTGTTATAAGGGAACTAATCCCAACCTGAGGGCCCCATGACCTCATCTAAAGCTAATTGTCTTCTAAAGGTCCCATTTCCAAATATCATCACTTTTAAGGTTAAGGACTTTAACATATGAATTTGGAAGGAAAGGGAGACATGATTCAGTCCACAATAACATTACTTGATAAAAATGGCATATCATTATTTACAAGTTTAGAATATGCTGCTGCCTCCAGAGTAAAAAATTATCAAATATTGTGCTTCTTTCTTAGTATGACATATAAGATGCAATGATTCATTTTTTAGAAAGTATGTCCCAGAATCTCTTAGATAGCTGGGTCCTTAAAAAAATTCACTGACATGGTAAGGCTTTGGATTTTGTTAAATTTCTGTTTTCTAGAATACATATGTCTTGCCAAGACTTCCAGTGTATTTGTTCATTCTTAGTAATCTACTTCAATTAACAAGTTATCATTGACAGAATGACTAATGTAATGTTTGATAGATTCTGTAGATTTTCCAGATCCATTCAGACTACAATATGACAGAAAGCAAGGGAGTTAAACAGCTCTGAATCAATGGCATACATATGCATTGTTTTCTGTCCCATGAGACTGTGAAATGCATCTGGGACTCCTTCATAAGAGCGGAAAGTAGCACATTTGTCAGATGCAATGGTAAATTACTATATAATCGAGGGCATGATTTAATCCTAACTTTCAAGTTCTATTCCCTTTGGTTCAGCACTCTCAGTGCCAATTTCCATACATATTTATCATTGCTTTTATCATATTAACCACATTTTGCAATGCTTTCATTATATAGTCTCTGTGGTTTTCACACTTCAGCTTAAATTTATGATTATCTTCAACTTTTAATTATTTTTGATTGATATTGATTGTCCTAACAATATCATTCAATTTCTTAGTCCTTACTATTAATATTTCTCAGTTAGGACATTACAACTACCAATATATTTTTTGCCTCAACTATCTCACCTTAATTTTGCATAAATAAGTACAACATTATAAGGACTATCATTGTTCCACCTACAAGTGGTAATGATGTCCTCATTATAAGCCTTCTGGTGTGATCCATGTCTAGTGTCTTACCTTAAAGTCTGCCTCTTTAAAGCATACCTATTACTGATGCTCTTATTTGAATTCCCTTGGAAACAGACTCTACGGTGGAGTTCTTTGTATTGAATCAACACCTGTGATAAAGAAATATAACTGTGTGCTTTGAGATGATGAACTGGAATGCAGTATTTCAATATGCCTCAATCAATCTAAGAGACTATATGGTCCACAGAATTCTCCAGACCAAAATACTGGAGTGAGTAGCCTTTCCCTTCTTCAGGGGATCTTCCCAACCGAGGGATCGAACCCAGATCTCCCACACTGCAGGCAGATTCTTTACCAGCTGAGCCACAAGGGAAGACCAAGAATACTGAAGTGGGTAGCCTATCCCTTCTCCAGGGATAGGATCTTTCCGAGCCAGGAATCAGACCGGGGTCTCCTGCATTGCCAGAGGATTCTTTACTAACTGAGCTATCAGGGAAGCCCTAACATGTACATAAATCAAAGCAGAAGTAACCTAATCACGAGGATGGTGGGTCAAAAGTTTAGCGAGCAATGAATTCCCTTCTGGCTGAAGGAAATACTAAAACTGTTGAATAATCAGAGCTACTGTTAGAGTGAATATTGTTGATCCTAAATGACATTTCTATTATTCTATAAACTTAACTGTGTAGTTGCTACGATAGTTTCCTGCCCACTAATGTCTCAAAGGATCCTCATCACACATTCCATGTATAAAAATATTTGTATGAATATAGTTTCCCTTGTAGCTCAGTTGGTGAAAAGTCCACCTGCAATGCAGGAAACCCGGGCTTGATTCCTGGGTCAGGAAGGAGGGATAGGCTACTCACCCAAGTATCCTTGGGCTTCCCTGGTGACTCATCTGGGAAAGAATTCTGCAATGCAGGAGACCTGGGTTTAATCCCTGAGTCAGGAAGATCCCCTGGAGAAGGGAATGGCTACCCACTTCAGTATTCTGGCCTGGAGAATTCCATGGACTGTATAGTCCATGGGGACGCAAAGAGTTGGACACGACTGAGTGACTTTCACTTTCATCCTTTTCTTGCACCTAAGGAAACTTAGTTTTTGCAAGACAAATATTATTTAAGGAAAAGTAAGAAAGCTTTGTCAAAAATAATTTTAGGATTGTTTATTATTCTGGAATTTTTCTGCTTAATTGTATTGTCAGTTGCTTGCAAACATTTTTATTATCAAATTAACATAATAAATGTATGATGTATGAAACATGCTGATCCTTGTTTTGAGATTCATTGTCTGTGACTTAATTTCCATGCAAAATTAAATAAGTATTATCATTCATAATTCATATAATTTGTTGCAAGGAAGTCGAATTAGGTCAATTAAATTTACCTCAGGGCAATATGTGGTTTTAAATCATTTACATAGAAAACCAAAGTTGATATAACGAATTTGCTTTAAGAGTGCAAGATTTATCATTCTCTATAAAATACACATTATTTTCTGGACATGTATAAAATATAGTCTATTTAGGAAGACTATATTCTTCTTATTCTCCACCCCCTCCCCTTGATTTTTGGCACTGAGACAGTTTAGAACACTAATTGGGCTTACTTTGGTAAATCATATATTGAAAGTAATCTTTCTCTAATAAGCATATGGCTAGTATTATGCAGAATTATATTTCTTTTCATTTAAACCCTTCAATTTATGAAGTTGGCATAATCCTGTAGCTCCATATTTATAGCTAGGATAAAACTATTCTTTTTTTAAGTTTTGTGGTTTTTTTTTTTTCCCCAGCAGAATGAACTGCATTTAAATGTAAATTCAATTTTATGAAGGTTAGGAAATGTTTTTTTTTTTTGATATGTAGAAATTTGAAAAAGAAAATAAAATGAATTGATGCAAGAAGAATCCTTCAAATCTTAATCAGTTATAGAAGTAACATAGTTTCATAAAAGAGCAGAGATATAACAAAATAAGAAATAATTTAAATGTGAGAAAGAAAAATTATATCAGCTTTATATTTACATGAAAGAAAAGGATTAGCTTACCCTAAGTAATTATGGTAAAGCAGCTGTTAAAATTTTATGAAGCTCTTTTTAGCAGTATTAGCCCTTTTAGCACATACTTTTTTGTGATCTGGTTTTCCTATAAGTACATACTCCTTAGTCGTTTTACTATTAAAAGTGATATTGTTACTAGAAACTAGGTATATCGTATGCAATTTTCTAGGGGACAAGTGCTATCTTGGTGTATGTACTTGGATAAGAAACATTAGAGTAATGCCTAGCAATATTTGGGGATAGCAAAGTAAATAAAACAATTAGAAGTAAAATGCATAATGGTTTATATCTTGATTAAGGACAAATTCAGTGGAATTGATACTCTAAAATTTTTGAAAAATCTGCTAATTTTTGCAGTTGTAATGGATGATATGACTTTTACAGAGCATGTTGTAGAATATATATTGCTCATAAAACTGTTATTATTTGATTCATTTATCTGTTAAGTAAAATAAAAATACATTTATGTTATATTTTTGTTTTAAGAGAAAGAAAGAGGCACCGAGAGCAACTATTTCATTATTAGCTTCTATGTCACATTTAAGATCCTTGGATTGCAATTCCATTTAAATAGAACTTAATGTCAGAGTTATTAACGCTGATGACAAGGTATGTGCTTTCCATTTATGAAGACTTTCTGCATTTGCAACTGTGTCTAACTTATTAAGTAGAAATAGTTTTGTTCAGCAACATTTTTTCTCTTTTATTTTCACAAATAGTCATTTATAATAGTGTAGAACCTGTCATACATTAAAGTAAGAAAAGTGGCGTGTTATCTCTACTTGGAATGTTTTTGGTTAATATAACAGATAGAAGGGAAAAGTGCAATTTGAATATCTGACACATGTAAACTAGGGATTAGACAAGTGAGTTGTGCTGTCTTAAAATCAGAGAAAGCAACTATAAGGAAAAATAATAATAATAATAATTTTTGTTTAAATGCCAAACATCTAAAAGCCTGATTCACATTTCATTTTTTGTGGTTAGAAAATTTACGTGTACAATATTTTAGAACCTAGAATGCAAATCTTCAAAGCACTTATATTGGCTAAGACATCAAGTTATTTCAAAAAATGTATGCAAAATCTAATTCACAGAATGTGTTTGAATACAATGAATAAAAATATATCCAAAATTCATGTAAATTTATTCAGGGATGGTTCTGCTCTACTTTTGGGAGCATTTTCTATGGCAAGGATATTAATATATCCTCTCCCATTTCAGAAAAATAAGATTAGAGTCAACAGTTTGTGCCTCATAAGTTCCATTTTCAAGACAGTGATGTAAATGCTATAGAACTAAATCTTTGTTCCTGAAGATTTTCTCTCCGTTGAACACACTCATTTTAGTATGAAAAGAGCTACACAATATTTGGATTCACCAAGGATTCTTGTTACTCTTACAGAGTAACAGATAAATCTGAATATTAGAGTTTCAGTGAAAGGTATATCTCTTGCATTGATCAAATTTTCTCATTTTACTTTGTAACTTAGCTCTGTAGTGTTTATGGGTGCAGTTGAAATGTCTTTCTGAGGCACGCTTTTATTATATCAAGAATTTAAGCTCTTGAATTTCTATTTTAATGCCATATGTCTTTTCCTTTCCAGGGTCAGTTTTCCGAATAATGTGGTGGATTGAATAGACACTTTTATCTCTATTTCTACAAAATCCTACCAGTGACAGGAAGTGACTTTTCAAAACTACGTTCCTTGAAAAACAAATATAACAGAAGAGACAAAATCACTTTAGAGATTGGAAACAGAAAACTCATGGTGATTAACCCAGCAGTTCTGAATCCAAAGTTAGCAGTGAATGAAATAAATGATTTACTCTACTGCATCCCCAATAGGTTCAGAAATGTGTTGTATTTAGGACAAACTAATGGGCAAAAGTGGGGCTAAAACTGAATGTTTAATTTCCTTTCAAGAAGCTAAAACCCCATATATCTTCTTTACTTTGAGAATCTGATTGGTTTTTATATCTCAATCTGATAGAATATTGAAAGCCTATGTTCTAGAAATCATAAAGCAACATGGGGAATAGAAGGCACTGCTGAAGCAGAAGTACTAAAATGAAAACAGAGGCTCTGATTGAAATTTACTTTCTGAATATTGAATCCCTATCTTCTTATCTTGGGAATGATTGTTTTTGGAATGATGGCAGCCAGACATAGAACCCACATCACATAAGAGAATATTGTATTGTGAATTGAGGGTGCAGGTAGAGTACCACCATGCAAAAGGAAAAGTAGACTAAAATAGACTTAAATATGCTAAGATTTCCCTAATGCACAAACAATTCCAGTGAATTCCATAGTCAACAAGCCCAAACATGAATAGTGAACCTCCAATTAGCTTTTAACTGATCCTCCCTTAAATTAGACTAGGCAGATAAAAAATTACTATACACTGCTTTAAGTCACTACATCAACATTAAGAGACTAAACAGATTTTTTTTTAATTTTGAGGAAAGAGAAGAAAAATTTAAAAATATATTTCAATAATATTTCCAGAGAAAAAGAATACATTAAATAAAATGGGCTGCTATATAAAAAGAATAAATAACATGTTCTTGGCAATAAAAATATGAAAGAATAAATGAAAATCAACTAAAAAAATCTGAGCAAATGCATTACTAGGTGGGTTGAAAGGCAAATGGTCAGCACATATATTAAGAAAGAAAACTCACCCCAGTTTACAGATAAACCCCAAAATTCATGAACCAAATAAGATTTATTATTTTATGCTACTAATATTTTGAGTTGTCTATTATGCAACATTATCATGATGATAGATAACAGATACAGTTATGTTTATTTAAAATATAATTATAAACAAAAGTAAAATTAGTACAATTATTCTAAACATATTTGAGAAGAGAGGAGAATGACTGATGGGAGCAGATTTATAAGCAGTTACTAGAGACTAGCCTATTGGCTAAGGCACTAACAACGAGCAAATATTGATTGTACTCCGCAATCTCTTGGATGAAGTAAAAATTGGTTAACATAGATTCTACAATGCTTTGACTATTTAATACTTATAATGTTGAGCAAGGGAATGGCTTTCCATTTTATAGAAACAGAACTGAGGTTTTGTGAGGTTAAGTAGCAGGACTGATGTTAAATTGTTATTAGAAAAGAAAAAAACGAACGACAAATCCCCAAAACATCTGGCTTCAAAGTCCATATTTTTTTTATCACCACATTACATTGATTTCCTATTTAATATTTAGTT
Organism: Ovis canadensis; assembly: GCF_042477335.2. NCBI lineage: Eukaryota > Metazoa > Chordata > Mammalia > Artiodactyla > Bovidae > Ovis > Ovis canadensis. The sequence continues at coordinate 17,946,649 of NC_091266.1, forward strand.
CTTGCAACTTATACACAAACATTAGTTGATTTAGGAATTTCTAAGGGGATTTTTTTTTCACCTATTTTTAAAAGAACATGTTCTAAAGATTCGGAACATGTTCTTTTAAAAATAGGGAAAAAAAATCCCCTTAGAAATTGGCCTATTTAGAAACAAATTTCCTTTCTTGAAATTGTTTATCCAGAACCCCCTCAGAACATCTTTATATTTAGATTCCAGATCATATGTCAGAATTATTGTTAAATTGATAACTGAGCTAAAAGAAATGGAGAAAAAGGAAGAGGTGGGGTTGTAGAGTCAGGAATTGAAATCAAAGTTAGGAACTAAATCTGTATGAATGGTATTTCGTAAGTCTCATGATTAACAGGCAACTGGATGCATGTATAATGATTTCTCAAGCAATATCCTATTTTTACTACTTATTATCAAGATGCACCCTCACCTCCCTCACCCCCACAAACACATAATCACTGGTCTAAATTACAAAATCCTTATTTAGTAGGTAAGAAGCAAGTTCTTCATTTAACTTATGCTCTTGAACACAATTACAACTAAACACACCATAAACAAAAATAAACTCAAAATGGATTAAAGATCTAAACGTAAGACCAGAAACTATAAAACTCCTAGAGGAAGTGCCAATCTAGGTTCCATGCAGGAAAAGGGATGCTTGGGGCTGGTGCACTGGGATGATCCAGAGAGATTGTATGGGGAGGGATCTGGGAGGGGGGTTCAGGATTGGGAACACGTGTACACCTGCGGTGGATTCATGTTGATGTGTGGCAAAACCAATAAAATATTGTAAAGTAAAAAAAAAAAAATAAAACTAAATAAAATTAAAACAAAAAAAAAACTCTTAGAGGAGAATATAAGCAAAACACTCTCCGAAATAAATCACAGCAGAATCCTCTATGACCCACCTCCCAGAATACTGGAAATTAAAGCAAAAATAAACAAATGGGACCTAATTAATATTAAAAGCTTCTGCACAACAAAGGAAACTATAAGCAAGGTGAAAAGACAGCCTTCAGAATGGGAGAAAATAATAGCAAATGAAGCAACTGACAAATAACTAATCTCAAAAATATACAAGCAACTCCTGCAGCTCAATCCCAGAAAAATAAATGACCCAATCAACAAATGGGCCAAAGAACTAAACAAACATTCCTCCAAAGAAGACATACAGATGGCTAACAAACACATGAAAAGATGCTCAACATCACTCATTATCAGAGAAATGCAAATCAAAACCACAATAAGGTACCATTTCACACCAGTCAGAATGGCTGCTATCCAAAAGTCTACAAGCAATAAATGCTGGAGAGGGTGTGGAGAAAAGCGAACTCTCTTACACTGTTGATGGGAATGCAAACTAGTAAACCCACTATGGAGAACAGTGTGGAGGTTCCTTTAAAAACTGGAAATAGAATTGCCTTATCTCCACACCCCCTCCAGCATTTATTGCTTGTAGATATTTGGATCACAGCCATTCTGACTGGTGTGAAATGGTACCTCATTGCGGTTTTGATTTGCATTTCTCTGATAATGAGTGACAGTTGAACATCTTTTCATGTGTTTGTTAGCCATCTGTATGTCTTCTTTGGAGAAATGTCTGTTTAGTTCTTTGGCCCATTTTTTGATTGGGTCGTTTATTTTTCTGGAATTGAGCTGCAGGTGTTGCTTGTATATTTTTGAGATAAGATGACCCAGAGGGATGGTACGGGGAGGGAAGTAGGAGAGGGGTTCAGGATGGGGAACATGTGTACAACCATGGCGGATTCATGCTGATGTATGGCAAAACCAATACAATATTGTAAATTAATTAGCCTCCAATTAAAATAAATTCAAATTTTAAAAAAAGAAAAAAAAGAACTGCCTTATGACCTAGCAATCCCACCACTGGGCATACACACCGAAGAAATCAGAATTGAAAGAGACACATGTACCCCAATGTTCATTGCAGCACTGTTTATAATAGCCAGGACAGGGAAGCAACCTAGATGTCCATCAGCAGATGAATGGATAAGAAAGCTGTGATACATTTACACAATGGAGTATTACTCAGCCCTTAAAAGGAATACATTTGAATCAGTTCTAATGAGGTAGATGAAAATGGAGCCTATTATACAGAGTGAAGTAAGCCAGGAAGAAAAACACCAATACAGTATACTAACACATATATATGGAATTTAGAAAGATGGTAATGATAATCCTATATGTGAGAAAGCAAAAGAGGCACAGATGTATTGAACAGTATTTTGGACTCCGTGGGAGAGGGAGAGGGTGGGATGTTTTGGAAGGATGGCATTGAAACATGTATAATATCATATATGAAATGAATCACCAGTCCAGGTTTGATGCATGATACAGGATGCTTGGGGCTGGTGCACTAGGATGACCCAGAGGGATGGTACAGGGAGGGAGGTTGGAGGGGTTTCAGGATGGAAAACACGTGTATACCTGCAGCAGATTCATGTTGATGTATGGCAAAACCAATACAATATTGTAAAGTAATTAGCCTCCAATTAAAACAAATACATTCATATTTTTTTAAAAAAGGAAAATTATCTTCCACTTTTGTAGTGCGCTTGAAAGCATTCTTATTTACAACCTAAGTGTGGTTGGTTGTTAAAGAAAATTGCTAAAACAGTATTAAATTTTTATAGCACTGTTCATGTCCTGAGAAAAGAGGTTTAGCAAAATGCCTCGTTGTTTTCAATGAGCTTGGTGATAAACCTTGACAGGTTAAAAAAGAATGGGATGTAAAGCAATATGTGTGTTGTTAGGTAGTAATGCCAAATCTTCAGCTTGCTTCCCCTCTCCTACACCACCATGTAACTCATTACTTGTTGAGAAAATAGATTGATAGTAAACATTTCAATATGAAATTAATATGATATTAAAATGTATTCCTATTTGCTTGGCACAAATGGCTATTTGATTCATGAAGACTGGTTACTATATTTAAAATGAATTTGATGAGATGCTTCAGAAAATACTGTTGGATAGCCCCATTTTTTTAATGTAGATAAAGAGGCAGAGAGATATACACACATACATACTGAATGCAATTTTTATCACAGTAACCATTACAACTTTGCTAAGACACCACAATTTTCACATAGTCTACACATTTGGAAAAGGAGTGTAATCACAACATAAAATAGGGACTGGTTGAACCTGTTTTGCATGGAGACTATATATACATTTGTATATAGTTTGGATACTAATTAAATATTGGTGAATCAGTAAGAATTCCCTAAAGAATATGTTCTTTCTTATATTCATGCCTAGTCGTTTAGAAAATTATTCAGCTGACTGCTCTTATTTTCAGTTAGTCACAAGGCTAAGTGCATAGGTACCCTAGAGCCACTTAAGATACAATTGCACAGGCAAACATTTTTGTTGTATTTATGTTTCTTGTAACAAAACTGATACACTGTGAATTTGTTCTTAATATGAAATAAAGACAAACACTAAAAGAAGTCGGAGAAAAATATGAGTTTCTATTCACCTACATTAAGAACCTAGAATATAGCTAGAAAATAATGAATAGTTAACATGCTTTACTTATGTTAAAAGAGATACCTGTACAATTTATAGTTCTTAAATATAAAAATCAGTGTTCAGAAACAAAAATATAAAAGTAAATTCTAGCAAGAGAAAGTTAATAAGGCACCAATATGTGTCACCTAAATTTTTTTTTTATAAATTTTGTAGAATTTTATAAACATATTACAAAGCAAGTTGTACTATGAGAAAAATCACCTAGTGGTTTTGTTATAATTCTATTAAAAAGATGGATAACTTATAAAACTATAATTGAAACTTTCCCTATCTTAAGAAAACTTTCCACTATGTGATTCATGTCAGTAATAAGTGTTTCTATGAAGCAATTACATCACTACTCTTTCAAAAGCAAAATATAACCCAAATATTCTGTACCCCATATAATTATGTTGTATCTACTGAAAAAGGTCAATGGTTTTGCATCAACAAAGTGCAAATATTTGCTAAAATACAATACCAATGAGAATCATTTGGTATAAATCTAACCTTAGTTCCCTAGTGGAAATATTTTTATCATTAGATCAATACTTGTTGCATTTTTTGCTATTCTATTGGCAAAATCTTCATACATTTATTATAAAGTTATGACATCAGGTAAAATGAACCATAGAAAGAAGTTACTGATTTCTCAGTAAATTCAATAATACTGACATATACCTCTTTTAATTCTCATCACTAAGCTGGCTTCAGTTCAGTTCAGTTCAGTTCAGTCGCTCACTCGTGTCTGACTCTTTGTGACCCCATGAATCGCAGCACGCCAGGCCTCCCTGTCCATCACCAACTCCCGGAGTTCACTCAGACTCACGTCATCGAGTCAGTGATGCCATCTAGCCATCTCATCCTCTGTCGTCCCCTTCTCCTCCTGCCCCAAATCCCTCCCAGCATCAGAGTCTTTTCCAATGAGTCAACTCTTCGCATGAGGTGGCCAAAGTACTGGAGCTTCAGCTTTAGCATCATTCCTTCCAAAGAAATCCCAGGGTTGATCGCCTTCAGAATGGACTGGTTGGATTCCCTTGCAGTCCAAAGGACTCTCAAGAGTCTTCTCCAACACCACAGTACAAAAACATCAATTCTTTGGCTCTCAGCCTTCTTCACAGTCCAACTCTCACATCCATACATGACCACAGGAAAAACCATAGCCTTGACTAGAAGGACCTTAGTCGGCAAAGTAATGTCTCTGCTTTTGAATATGCCATCTAGGTTGGTCATAACTTTTCTTCCAAGGAGTAAGCGTCTTTTAATTTCACAGCTGCAGTCACCATCTGCAGTGATTTTGGAGCCCCAAAAAATAAAGTCTGACACTGTTTCCATTGTTTCCCCATCTATTTCCCATGAAGTGATGGGACTAGATGCCATGATCTTCGTTTTCTGAATGTTGGGCTTTAGGCCAACTTTTTCCTTCTCCTCTTTCACTTTCATCAAGAGGCTTTTTAGTTCCTCTTCACTTTCTGCCATAAGGGTGGTGTCATCTGCATACCTGCGGTTATCGATGTTTCTCCTGGCAATCTTGATTCCAGCTTGTGTTTCTTCCAGTCCAGCATTTCTCATGATGTACTCTGCATATATGTTAAATAAGCAGGGTGACAATATACAGCCTTGACATACTCCTTTTCCTATTTGGAACCAGTTTACTAATTAGTTTCAAGTGTATAAGAAATTTTTAAGATCTTACACATTTCATAATTCTTGAAAAAATATTTTTCCTGATGATTATTGATCAAGAAATTTTTCAACATATGGAAACATCAGCAATCCTGTATCATATATTTACAGATGCTTCTATGGTTGACCTATTTGGTAAACATTTAGGAGATCTCTTTAATTTCTTTGAAGAACATTGTGGACTAAAACTGACAACTTTCAAGTATATTGTCTATATAATATTCACACTTCTAAAAATTTTAAATCCACTGGTTGTAATCTTAAAGAGGAGACCCTACATTCTACCATATTTTTTTAAACCAACCAGATGTTATTTAAGGTACAAACTTGCAACAAGTAAACAAGTAGTAAATAAGCCCTTGAGAGCTAATGCACAGTATACTAAAGATAGATGATGTTATATTACAATCATCAAACTTGCTAAAAGACTGTTAGTTTTTCCAACTACTAAAAAGAAATTATGATTATGTATATGATACTGGTCCTAATTATCACTAAAATGGCAATCATTACAATATAGAAGTGTTTGAAATCAATATGTTGTACACATGAAATTATACAAGGTGGCAGTACTGGTAAAGAACATGCCTGTCAATGCAGGAGAAATAAGAGACACAGGATCAATCCCTGGGTGGGGAAGATCCTCTGGAGGAGGGCATGGCACTCAGACAAGTCTGAGGCCATTTAACACACATGCACACACACACACACACACACACACACGCATGTCAAACCTGTATTTGTGTTAAGTCTCTTTGGTTATGTCCAACTCTTTGTGACCCCATGAACTGTAACCCTCTAGGCTCCTCTGTCCATGGGATTCTTCAGGCAAGAATACTGGAGTGGGTTGCCATGCCCTCCTCCAGAGGATCTTCCCCACCCAGTGATCGAAGCCATGTCTCTTATATCTCCTACATTGGCAGGTAGGGTCTTTACCACTATGGAAGCCTGACTAACCCCACCTATTCAACTTAAAGACCAATCAAGTGTCTAAGGAGTATAATTTTGGGTAAAATGGTTAATTTTGATAAATATTAAAATGGAACATTATAACAAGTATATTCATATAATTTAGTGCCAAAAAGGACTAAATGTTAATAATTTCTAATCCAAATGTTCATACCATACATAAGAAAACAGTTTTGGAGTGGTATTTTTTTCACACTAATTGCCATAATTTAAGAGAAGCTTGCTGCTTCTGTCTCTGTTTCAAAGAGGATGAAGAATATATTTGAAAACACTACTCACTGAGGAATATAATTCAATTCAATGTGACAAATAGTATTGCTTAATGGAATGAAAATTAATAATACAAGATAAATAATACTGTAGTAATTTGCCATTTCCTAGTCAACAGAATAAAAATATCTTACTCAGTGAATTCTTTTTATGAAGGCTATTTTCCCAATCAGATGTTGTTAAGAAACTTTAAAAAATAAAAGATAACATGTACAGTCCTCTTGTATTATAAACAATTCTGATAGGAAAATCTCTAATCTTGTTTATTAATTTTTGTGACATATTTCACCTTGAAAGTGGTTTTGTACAAAAAGGTAAAGCAGTCTCCACTCACACTACTATGTTTACATGGTAACAAGCTCTGACAAAAAATATTTTATTATAGTTATGTTGTTTATACTTATTGACATAATTCAAGTCTGTTTCCAAGTTCCTCACCTCAAAAGAAGGTTCTTTATGCCTGAAGAAGGGATATCTGCCATGGATACAGAAAAGCCTATTCTATCATTTCTCATGATATGCCTTAAGGGAACTGTCCTCATCGAAGCCTAACCACCAGAAAAAGTGTCAGTCAACACTGTGAGATTGACTGCTCCCACACCTGTTCTGGTCTGTTCTTGGGTGGGATGGATGGAGTGGGGGTTTTTTGAAGATAGGAGACAGTGCTGGGCTGAAACTTTGTTGGAGATTACGAGTGAAATGACACAGAACAAGACACACAAGAGACGGACGACACACACACTCTGGCCGGAGGAACAGAACTGGGCAAAAAACTAATTGCCGTTTATTATAAAAGCCCCCTAGGCAGAATTCCAGACTGCATGAATAAGCCTTTTCAGCACAGTGCAGGTGCATACATGTTATGGCATAGCAAAGGGGAGTAAAATCCTAGTCTACTGCAGAGTCTGTACAAAGCCCTCTATTCCTTCTTTATCACAAGAAGGGAATGCTCCCTCGTTTGCAAGGGACCATTAAACTCAAGGCTGTGTCCAGACTGGCAGAACGCCTCATTTGCAAGGACGTCCAGCCCTAGCAGAGAGGCCCGTTTGCAGGCACATCTCTGCTACTGTATTAACCCTTCAAAGTTAAAGTATCTGTTTACATTTTCCTTCGCTTTATTTCTGTGAAGTTTGTCCTGGCTTCCTTTCCTCACTTTAATAAAGTTAATACTTATTTTTTTATCCTATTCATAATGCTATCATTATATGCATCTCATAATAAAATTAATTATTGGAATAGGTTCTCAATTGGAATTTGTTTAGAATTCAATTACACTAATAGTTTTTAGTATATTTATTTACCTTGTCTAGTATTCAAGAATATAATCTTGAAACTGATGGTTTAAATCAAAATTCTCCAAGCCAGGCTTCAGCAATACATGAACCATGAACTCCCTGATGTTCAAGCTGGTTTTGGAAAAGGCAGAAACCAGAGATCACATTGCCAACATCTTCTGGATCATGGAAAAGGCAAGAGCGTTTCAGAAAAACATCTATTTCTGCTTTATTGACTATGCCAAAGCCTTTGACTGTATGGATCACAATAAACTGTGGAAAATTCTGAAAGAGATGGGAATACCAGACCACCTGACCTGCCTCTTGAGAAACCTGTATGCAGCTCAGGAAGCAACAGTTAGAACTGGACATGGAACAACAGAGTGGTTCCAAATAGGAAAAGGAGAACATCAAGGCTGTATATTGTCACCCTGCTTATTTAACTTCTATGCAGAGTACATCATGAGAAACGCTGGACTGGAAGAAACACAAGCTGGAATCAACTTTGCCGGGAGAAATATCAATAACCTCAGATATGCAGATGACATCACCCTTATGGCAGAAAGTGAAGACGAACTAAAAAGCCTCTTGATGAAAGTGAAAGAGGAGAGTGAAAAAGTTGGCTTAAAGCTCAACATTCAGAAAATGAAGATCATGGCGTCCAGTCTCATCACTTCATGGGAAATAGATGGAGAAACAGTGAAAACAGGGTCAGACTTTATTTTGGGGGCTCCAAAATCACTGCAGATGGTGACTGCAGCCATGAAATTAAAAGACGCTTACTCCTTGGAAGAAAAGTTACGACCAACCTAGATAGCATATTCAAAAGCAGAGACATTACTTTGCCTACTAAGGTCCGTCTAGTCAAGGCTATGGTTTTTCCTGTGGTCATGTGTGGATGTGAGAGTTGGACTGTGAAGAAGGCTGAGCGCCGAAGTATGGATGCTTTTGAACTGTGGTGTTGGAGAAGACTCTTGACAGTCCCTTGGACTGCAAGGAGATCCAACCAGTCCATTCTGAAGGCGATCAACCCTGGGATTTCTTTGGAAGGAATGATGCTAAAGCTGAAACTCCAGTACTTTGGCCACCTCATGCGAAGAGTTGACTCATTGGAAAAGACTCTGATGCTGGGAGGGATTTGGGGCAGGAGGAGAAGGGGACGACAGAGGATGAGATGGCTAGATGGCATCACGGACTCGATGGACATGAGTCTTAGTGAACTCTGGTAAATGGTGATGGACAGGGAAGCCTGGCATGCTGCTATTCATGGGGTCACAAAGAGTCGGACATGACTGAGACTGTACTGAACTGAACTGATAGGACTAAAGGATGTTGAATCTCACTTTAAGTATAGTTTCTCTAAAAAAGTGAAATATTTCAGATTTTTCCAATAAAAGGCAATTTATTTAATTATATATAGGAAGGATAGGCCTCAGTTCAGTTCAGTTCAGTCACTCAGTCATTTCTAACTCTTTGTGACCCCATGAATTGTGTCATCCCAGGCTTCCCTGTCCATCACCAACACTTGAAGCTTGCTCAAACTCATGTCCATCGAGTCAGTGATGACATCCAACCATCTTATCCTGTCATCCCCTTCTCCCCCTACCTTCAGTCATCTTTGACCACTGGAAAAACCATAACCTTGACTAGACGGACCTTTGTTGACAAAGTAACGTCTTTGCTTTTTAACATGCTGTCTAGATTGGTCATAGCTTTTCTTCCAAGAAGCAAGTGTCTTTTAATTTCATGGCTGCAGTCACCATCTGCAGGGATTTTGGAGACCAAAAATATAAAGTCTGTCACTGTTTCCATTGTTTCCTAATCTATTTGCCATAAAAGGATGGTACCAGATGCTGCCATGATCTTAGTTTTCTGAATGTTGAGCTTTAAGCCAAATTTTTCACTCTCTTCTTTCATTTTCATCAAGAGGCTTCTAGTTCTTCTTCACTTTCTGCCATAAGGGTGGCATCTTCTGCATACCTGAGGTTATTGATACTTCTCCCAGCAATATTGATTCCAGCTTGGGCTTCATCCAGCCCTGCATATCACACGATGTACTCTGCATATATGTTAAATAAGCAGGGTGACAATATACAACCTTGATGTACTCCTTTCCTGATTTGGAACCAGTCTGTTATTCCATGTCCAGTTCTAACTGTTGCTTCTTGACCTGTGTACAGATCTTTCAGGAGGCAGGTAAGGTGGTCTAGTATTCCCACTTCTTAAAGATTTTCCACAGTTTATTGAGATCTACACAGTCAAAGGCTTTGGTGTAGTTAATAAAGCAGAAATAGATGTTTTTCTAGATAGGCCCAGTAGGTATGTAATTAATATTTCAAATTTAATTTGAATTAGTGTAGAATTTCCTTTCATATGAAATTATGTTTTACAGTAAATTGAAAAAAAATTTTGTGTGTGCTTCATGGACTTTACTGAGTTGTTTATGTAAAAACACTGAATGTTTCAATTATTTACTTCCAACATATTCTTTTAAATCAGTTTGATACCCCCTTTCTCCTTGTGCTTGTTATTATGAAAATCAAATTTATATCTTTGATATATTTTATTGGCCTGAATAAAATATTTCTTTTAAAAGAACTATGATTAATAGCAATATCTGATTAAAAGTGAAAGTCACTCAATCATGTCTGATTCTTTGAAACCCCATGGACTATATAGTCCATGGAATTCTTCAGGCCAGAACATTTCACTTCTCCAGGGTATCTTCCCAACACAGGGATCAAATCCAACTGTCCAGCATTTCAGGCCAATTCCTTACCAGCTGAGCCACCAGGGAATCCCAAGAATACAGAGTGGGTAGCTCAAATAATCAGATAGTATTATCAGAGAGTATTATCTGACTATTTGAATTAATAAAACAAAAGAAGGCAGGAAAATTATTTTAGAAATATGTATGTTTAATTACCCACATTACATGTATTACATTACAGTACAGTCAGTTACATTAGTCTTATCATAATTATAATTTGATATATATTTCTATATCAAATTTTCAAAATTAGAGGGTAAATGTCAGTAACTTTAATGGTATTTAGAATGATAAATTTACCTGTGAATTCTATCAGAAAAAAATAATGGAGGAGGAGTGAGAAAGCTATAAGTGCAAGGAAGAAAAAAAAAGTAGATGCAGAAAAAACTCAGAAAATAAAAAAGTATTCTTTGTCATGTATTTTTTTCTTAAGGAAGGAAACTACATTTCTAACAGAAGAAATCAACATAAGATGTAATAATACACAATGTGCCATTTATGACAAGCACTTTTAATGAGCGTGACCTAGAGCATTGGTGACCTATTCCTTCAGTAGAAGAGATAACCAAATTATCTTTCACAATCCCTTTAGTGATGGCTATAAAAGGGAAATAGAATACAAGTCATAAGGAAGAATTCTTACTTACACAAGTTAAATTGCAGCTTCTCTGAAGTAAGATACTATGACCTAACATATTTATTTTAGAGTAATTCATTCCCTACCTTGCTCTCAGTATCACTCAAATTGATTGCTTAATGAATAACAAGTCAATGGAACTTCTGAAAAAAGAGATAATACAGTACTTTTCATGGTTTTATTATTTTAAAAACAATTCCATGTATTCTCAAATGGAGAGGGAATATGATATTATAGGCTAAGCTTAATTAATCATTAATAAAACTGTGCTTAAATCCTAATTTTATCACTAATTTGCCCATAACAAGTTCACTCAAATTTTCTTGGCACAGTTGCTTTATGTGGGGACAGGGTAGGAGGATGAAGATGCTGATAGATAAGTTGTACCATCTTTCATGTTTCATTGATCTATCAATATCTGTATATTGAAAATTGTACTGTCCATTGCAATTAATTCATTGCATATAAGTATCACATATATTTATCCTACACATAAACTACTGCATAACAAGTGACCATAAACTTAATGACATAAAACGAAGAATATTTATTATCTTATAGCTCCCATGGATCAAGAATCTGGGCCTGACTTGTGGGGGGTGTGGGAGTGGGGCAGTTCTCTGTTTAGGGTCTCACAAAGCTGAAATCAATTTGTTCTTATGTGGACACTCAACCAGGGAAGTGTCGATTCCTAAGCTCCCTCAGGTTGCTGGCAAAATGCATTTCCTTATAGCTATACAATTCATGACAGCTTGCTTCTTCAGTCAGCAATGGCAAGCAAAAGTTTCTGTTTCTTCAAGTAACTAACTTCTGGAAAGGCCTAGACTCTCTTTTATAATCTCACCTAATTACACCAGGCCCACCCAATAAATTCGCTCTTTTGACTAACTCAAAGTCAACTGATTAAAAAGTCAACCTTAATTGTATGTGCAAAATCAGTTCTCTTTTGCCATGTAACAAAATTCCAGGGTTGATACACCATCAATCATGTCATATTTTGTTAGATGCAGATCACAGGTCCTGCCTACACTCTAGGGAAAAAAATGACATAAATACTAAGTGGCAAGAATTATGGAAGCCTCCTTGGCGTATGCACATCACAATAAGCACTGTGCTAAACCTTAGGATCAAGAAACAGGAGTAAAACAATGCAGTTTTCCAAGTGTTTACAATATAGTTGGAGACCCAAGGAAGCACACATACAGGTTTGTAAGGATCACTGATATAATGATAGATGGGCTATGAATAAGTGATTTCATTCTATCTGGAAACAGAAGTGAATAGGGTTCTTAGGAAAGGGAATAGCTGTCCTGGATCTTGAAGTCTTGCCTATAGACAAGATAGCAAGTGGATTTAACTAGTGCATCAAGAAACTCCAAAATATGTAAGATGACATATCATGTGTGACAGAACAAAAAAGAGTTTGATCCTTCTTTCATTAGTGTAGTGATTATACTTGAACCTGTAAAAAATGTGTGTGCATGCTAAGTCACTTCAGTTGTGTCCAACTCTTTGAGATCCCATGGACTGTAGCCCTCCAGGTTCCTCTGTTCATGCAGTTCTCCAGGCAACAATACTGGAGTGGGTTGCTATGCCATCCTCCAGGGGATCTTCCCTACCCGGGAATCAAACTCACGTCTGACTGTGTCTCCTGCATTGCAGGTGGATTTTTTATCCACTGAGCCACCTGGGGAGCCTGTAAACTATGTAGAGAGTGTGCAAATCAGGATATGTAGTGCTTTCTGTATAGTGAACTGTGATTCCCAAATCTGTACCTTAGGGCTGAGACTCTCCTTACCCAGATTGCTGGAATTTTGGATTCTGATAGCTCAAAGCTGAGTCTCTCTGTGGAAATTCCTTTTAGCCAGAAGCTACTTCAACCAAGGTTATATCCCATTGCTGGCAGCAGCTCATACCCCATAACTGGATGATATAGTACAAAGGCACTTGCTCCAATTCAGTGAAATCCTGTGAAAGAATAGGTGACACATTGTTCAAAAGATTGCTACAACTGCTTTAATGTTCCCTCACAACGTGACTTCGCTACTTCTCTCATCACCAAGAGGTGGCATCTATTTTATGTCCCACTGAATATGAGAGGACTTTGTGACAGATTTTGACTACAAATATGGCTCTTCCAAGTTCCATACCTCAGAAGACTTACAATTTATGTGTTATCCCCTTGAAACACCAAATCAAGACCACCATGTTATAACTGGGATGAAAATCTTGAGCAAAACAGAAAAAGCAGAGGAGGAGTTAAGTCTGTCAATAGATAGTGGAGACAGGGAATGTACATTTGGCCGTATACAGAATCTTTTGGCAATACTCTCACTAACTTTGAAGAGAAAAAGTTCATGGAGATCAGCGACTCAGACCCCTTAGGGATTATAGAGTAAAACACTATGTAAATGCAGCTACTAACTGAGGATGAAGGAACTAGAATGGGTACTAGAAAAGGGGATGATGAATATCAGTTGCAGCTTCTGAGACTTTATATGTCCTACTTACCTTCTACTTACAATTTGTCCCAGGATAAAGATTAATCAGAATTCTAGCAAAACTGATCCTTTATATAAAACAATTCACAAACAGTGAACTATAGTGGATGCTGTACTGTATCAGTAAGATTCTCTTGCAGTGTGGAAGCATTTGTTCCCATAGCAGCTGGGAGTGTTAGGTGCTGTGGTTTACAGCTTAGTCTCTCTCACAAATTTCCCTGAGGAGGCAGGAGTTACCTTGTTCAAGGGTAACCCACACATGATAATCAATAACCAATGATGATTAATGTAGAAGCACAAAGCCTGGGTTCAGAGATGCCCAGAGATCTCCAGGGCATCTCTGAGGGTCATTTGAGCAGTGAGAATCTCTTTCTTTGCTTAGGAGCACAACATGAAGTACAGAGCTATAAAGAAGTGGACTGGCACATTATCCTCTTTGTGCATGAAGCTTCGTATTTCATGTTTTATCTTATCTTACTAAATTTTATCTTTCAATGCCCTTGTTCGGTACATCTAGGAGAAAATGTGACCTGTTAAACAGTCCCTTTAATTGTTGAAATTGGATAAGTCACCTTCTTATTGTCACTAATGTAGAGATTCACTGTCAAGGGGTTACTTCTGCACCAAGGTCCTTGGCTAGAGAACATGGTTTGTAATTGCTCTTGGCACAATGTGAGTAATGTGGATAACTGATGAATCAGGAAGCCCCAGAAATAATACATACAAGAAGAAAATGGTCTCCAAAATGTGGTATAGTCAATTCCGAGCATTTTGTTGAATAAGCTGTTCATGCACTATAATTAAAACAAACTATGTATAAGTATACAGATGCTCTGTATAAGACGTCAAGATAAATGACTACACTTTTTGATATGAATCAGATATACTAAAATAAACAGGTTGCATTAATGTACTTGTTTCAAATGTGCTTTAGAAATAATAAAAAATGCACAGCAACTAAAAGTTCACATAAATACTTGTAGAATATTTTAACATAAACTTCTGGACAAAAAGAAAATCTATTATAAATGGCAGTATGCAAATTTCATATTGCCTTCTTTGAAAAAATAATACTCTTACTGTTCATCACTTTTTGAACAGCTTAAGCAGAATAGTAACTTCTTATTACCATCTTAGGGCAGTCAGTGATTCTGTAATTGATTCTATAATTATGTGACATATGAACAGAGTAAGGTGTATTTTGAAAGCTTGACAGGGACCAAGGCAGTCTTAGCATTTCCCCCAGCTTGACTATAATTTTAGTTAGGCTTCTTTCTCACTTTAGGACCTGGCCTTCCTTTTTTAGAGCATTTACATTAGAAAACTTTTCATTGTCAATTCTTTCTCTGCCCCTTTGAGATGTAAATCTTCTTAAAAGCCTCTTGCCAGTTTTACAACTGAGGAATGTCTTATTCCTCAGGAGCTGGGAGTCATCCTTTTGAATTGTAATCCTCAAGGGAGATAAAGCTCCTATTTCTCAGTCTCTGTGGATGGGTAGAAGCCTAACTGGAGGTTAGCTTGCACCAAGTTGTGAAACTATCTGCTCTCTTGAAGACAGGAGAAAGTTTATTTTTTCTTTGTGTGCATGCTTGGTCGCTCAGTTGTGTACAACTCTTTGCAACTCCATGGACTGTTGTGTGCCAGGCTTCTCTGTCCGTGGAATTTTCCAGGGAAGAATACTGGAGCTGGTTGACATTTCCTACTCCTGAATATCTTCCTGACCCAGGGATTGAACTGAGGTCCCTTGTGGTCTCCTGCATTGACAGGCAGACTCTTTACCACTGAGCCACCAGGGAAGCCCATTTTGTTTTTTTCTCTAGGAAGGCCAATTAGCAAGTACAAATGACTTGTGATCCTCCCCAGCTTTGGCTTTTAAAGGATCTTTTACCCTTTGTTTCAACAAAGTTGAATTCAAATGAGTTCTTGTCTCTCTCCTTTATTTGTAAGAAATTTGTATAGTCTACTTTGCCATTGACAACATCAGATATCTTAAAAAATATATTGAAATACTGCAACATACATTTTTTATAAATAAGAAAATTGGAAAATTTGAGTTTTATATCAGAGAGTGGCTTAACAATAATTGCACAGCATTTCTTATCTTTAAGACAGATTAGTCCGTAGCAGATTAGAGACATACCAGAAATTAGGACCTTATCCAAAGAATCAGAAAGGCTTTCAAAGAGAATGTGTATCTCAATAGGCACACAAGGATCGGTCTTTCGGAATGAAAACAGAGCCAGCCACAATGACTCAACAAATTCTGGAGAACACAGATTGTGAACTTTTTGATTAAAATTTTACTCAACATCTAGTGAGATTATTAGTCACGAGTAAAGTCACTCAGTCGTGTCTGACTCTGTGCAACCCCATGGACTGTAGCCTACCAAGCTCCTCTGTCCATGGGATTTTCCAGGCAATAGTACTGGAGTGGATTGTCATTTCCTTCTCCAGGGGATCTTCCCAATCCAGGGATTGAATCCGGGTCTCCTGCATTGTAGACAGACACTTTACCGTCTGAGCCACCAGGGAAGCCCAAGATTATTACAGGGTGCCAATTATTTGTCTGTTTCAAATTATTCTCATCCATGCCTACAGTAATCATTATCTTTACAATTAGAGTGTACAAATGTTTAGACTGAAACATTCCATTGCTGTAACACCAAGGTTGGATTGCAATATTGCCTTTCATTTACATAAGTCACGAAGTTATCAGTAAGCTTCAGTATCTGATTTTTCTTTATGGCTTGCTCTATACACATCAATGAATTTAATGGCACAATTTAGCTGAAAATGTAAATACTCTCTATTTCTGTAGCCTAAAATTACCTGATAGATTTGACATGTCCAATGATTGCTCTGAAAAAGATCATGGATATTTCTTAAACTTGAGATAATAACAAATCTCCTGAGAACATAATCAAGCTATAGACTTCCTTCCCCACCAAACTACACACCCAATAAATATTAGGAGATTCGGATCTCTCCTACCACACCAACATTTATCATAGAAAAAGATTTTTTAATACACCCCCCTTGAATTGAAATGGATCACAGAACAGAATAAAATCGAATAAGTTTTTATACTGGATCTTCAATAAGTCTCAGAATTAAGACTCAGAGTCTGGCTCTTAATCTCTAAAATGTGCACTTTCTAATACCACCACCATCAACAATAAGTTTAAATATCAACGTTCTTACTTTAAAGTCCTCACAGAGCCACAAAACTGACAGGATTTAACTTATATTTGATGACTTCAAGTCTTGGAGTGAAACTACTTCTCAGAATGTTTTCTTTTTGTTCAAAGCTCTAACTCTCCATGGCCTCTCCTTAGAGAATGCTTCCTCCATTTTAATAATCATTTTGGTTTTTCTACTCCGACCACCATATTTTCATTTTCCTGAATTGATGTGAGATCTGGGTTTGATCCAATAATGCACAAGCCGAAGGACACAGTAAAACTATTTTCAAAAATCTGCATTATATATTTAGAAACTTGTAAATATAAAAGGCAAAAATAAGAATTAAACTGAGGGTAGCAGAGCTGAAAAAGCCTTCATGATTTACTTAGATTGCAATATTTACACATGAGTCTCTATCTCTTTAAAATATGACTTATTTGGAAGTTATTTTTAAATGTCAAAGAATTGATGCCTTTGAACTGTGGTGTTGGAGAAGACTCTTGAGAGTCCCTTGGACTGCAAGGAGTTCCAACCAGTCCATTCTGAAGGAGATCAGCCCTGGGATTTCTTTGGAAGGAATGATGCTAAAGCTAAAACTCCAGTACTTTGGCCACCTCATGCGAAGTGTTGACTCATTGGGAAAGACTCTGATGCTGGGAGGCATTGAGGGCAGAAGGAGAAGGGGACGACCGAGGATGAGATGGCTGGATGGCACCACCGACTCGATGGACATGAGTTTGGGTGAACTCCAGGAGTTGGTGATGGACAGGGAGGCCTGGCGTGCTGCAGTCCATGGGGTCGCAAAGAGACGGACACGACTGAGCGACTGAACTGAACTGAACTGATAGCAAATTTGATTAGTCCTTCCTCTACTTTTCCAAGAGAAAAATTCTACTTTGACTTTTTAAAAAATTGTTTCAAGACATTAGCATTTCCCTTCCAACTTTAAATTTCAGTTCTTTAAATATTTAATTTGTGACCTCTTGATTTGCTCAATAAAATAATTTAAAAGAAAGGAAAAATATATATTCTTTATCAATGTATATTTTCAGCTTTCCCTTTTGAAATACAGTAATATTCAGAGAAGAGTCATACACAAAATGGCTCTAAGACTTCGCACTTGACACTTAACACAATCAACTTTGAATTGCTGAAGCCGATGGGTAAGAACCATAGAATGAAAGTTCCAAGTATCTGAATTAGTTTGTTTTGATTTTTACTCTTTAATCCAGGATTATAAGATATTATATTTGCATTGAATTTCAAATAACTTTCAATATCAATAATAGATATTATAAATAACTGAAATAATATATTTATATATTAGAAATGATAGTTCTGGATGAATTCAAGTTTTACCATATCAAGAAAATTTCATATATATCAGCAAATTAAAACAGCAGCATTTGAAAAAAATATAAGTTTGGGATCTTTGATTAAACGTTTGAATTAGAGCTCTAAATTGAGGAGGCCAAACTTATTTTTGGAAAATCAATGGCCACATAAGTAAACATTTTTAAACAAGAAATTATTCCAATTACTATGGCTATGTGTCAAATCACTCCCAGTGTTAGTAATCTAAAACACTAATTATTTAATTTGCACATGAATCTCTGATTTGGGTAGTACTTGAAATGGACAGCTTGTCTTTACTCTGCATAGTGGCTCAAAAGCAGAGGGTAAAGTCATCTGAATGTTCACTCACCACATGTCTGACAGTTGATGTTGGGATGACCCAAATAGTTAGAGACTGGAAAAGACTGGGGCTTTTTGGACAATCCAGTCTCTATGTGGTCTCCCCGTGTGATATCTTCAGCACAGAAACTTCAGGAAACCAGAGGCCCAGGGATCCAGTGGTGCTTGTTCTCCGAGAGAGAACAGAACTATGATGACTGCTTAGAATTAGTCTTGGGAGTCAGGCAGCATTGGTTCTGCTGCACTGTATTGGTCAACACAGTTATAAAGTTTACCTGAGGGGAGAAGACTTAGACCTCTAGTTCTCAATCTGAAAAAAGTTACTATCATATTTTAAGAATATTTAACATGGGATATGTACTGGTACTGAGTTTCCTAGGTAGCTCTAGTGGTAAGGAACCCACCTGCCAATGCAGGAGACTTAAAAAGTGCAGGTTTGATCCCTGGATCTGGAAGATCCCCTAGAGGAGGCCATGGCAAGCAACTTCAGTATTCTTGCCTGGAGAATTCTGTGGACAGAGCAGCTATGGCCCATTCGGTCTCAAAGAGTTGGACAAGACTAAAGAAACTTAGCATGCATGCATTCATGTACTGGAAGAGTAATATTTTGGAAAATACAATTTTTCTGTAAATGATTAAGCCTACTTCTTGAGATTTATTTCATTTATTTGACAACTAGGTTTAGTATTATGATGTTTTGATTTGAAAAATTCATGAGTATCAAAAAAGATTACCAATCCCTTAGCAAAGCATCTATGTCAAATATGTGAAGCACAGCATATTATGTTATTCTCTCAATAACTTTATGAGACCTTTCTAAAGTTTGTCCCCATTTTGTAGATTAGAAAACAAAGATTAAGTAAGGTAAATAATTTTCCATAGGTATATGATGGATTTACACTATGAATTCATATTTGAGTTCCGTTCATAGTCTTATCAGCTCTGTTACACCATCCTGATCCCTCTAGTTCAGTTTAGTCTCTCAGTAATGTCCGACTTTTTGTGAACCCATGAACCGCAGCACGTCAGGCCTCCCTGTCTATCACCAACGTCCGGAGTCCACCCAAGTCTATGTCCACTGAGTCAGTGATGCCATCCAAAAATCTCATCTGTCGTCCCCTTCTTCTCCTGCCCTCAATCTTTCCCAGCATCAGGGTCTTCCAAATGAGTCAGCTCTTCATGTCAGGTGGCCAAAGTATTGGAGTTGCAGCTTCAAAATCAGTCCTACCAATGAACACCCAGGACTGGTCTCTTTCAGGACTGACTGCTTTAATCTCTTTGCTGTCCCAGGGACTCTCAAGAGTCTTCTCCAACACCATCATTGATCAAAAGCATCAATTATTCTGCACTCAGCTTTCTTTATAGTCCAACTCTCATATCCATACATGACCACTAGAAAAACCATAGCCTTGACTAGATGGACCTTTGTTGACAAAGTAATGTCTCTGCTTTTGAGTATCCTGTTTAGGTTGGTCATAACTTTCCTTTCAAGGAGTAAATGTCTTTTAATTTTATGACTGCAATCACCATCTGCAGTGATTTTGGAGCCCAGAAAGTAAAGTCAGCCACTTTTTCCATTGCTTCCCCATCTATTTGCCATGAAGTGATGGGACTGGATGTCATGATCTTAGTTTTCTGAATGTTGAGCTTTAAGCCGCCTTTTTCACTCTCCTCTTTCACTTTCATCAAGAGGCTTTTTAGTTCTTCACTTTATGCCATAAGGCTGGTGTCATCTACATATATGAGGTTATTGATATTTTTTCCCAGCAATCTTGATTCCAGCTTGTGCTTCCTCCAGGCCTGTGTTTCTTATGATGTACACTGCATAGAAGTTAAATAAGCAGGTTGACAATATACAGCCTTGATGTACTCCTTTTCCTATTTGGATCCAGTATGTTGTTCCATGTCCAGTTCTGACTGTTGCTTACTGACCTGCATAGAGGTTTCTCAAGAGGCAGGTCAGGTGGTCTGGTATTCCCATCTCTTTCAGAATTTTCCACAGTTTATTGTGATCCACACAGTCAAACGCTTTGGCATAGTCAATAAAGCAGAAATAGATGTTTTTCTGGAACTCTCTTGCTTTTTTTGATAATCCAGCAGATGTTGGCAATTTGATCTCTGGTTCCTCTGCCTTTTCTAAAACCAGCTTTAACATCTGGAACTTCACGGTTCACGTTTTGCTGAAGCCTGGCTTGGATAATTTTGAGCATTACTTTACTAGCATGTGAGATGAGAGCCATTGTGTGGTAGTTTGAACATTCTCTGGCATTGCCTTTCTTTGGAATTGGAATGGAAACAGACTTTTTCCAGTCCTATGGCCACTGCAGAGTTTTCCAAATTTGCTGGCATATGGAGTGCACCACTTTCACAGCATCATCTTTCAGGATTTGAAATAGCTCAACTGGAATTCCATCACCTCCGCTAGCTTTGTTGGTAGCGATGCCTCCTAAGGCCCACTTGATTTTACATTCCAGGAAGTGTGGCTCTAGGTGAGTGATCACACCATCATGATTATCTTCGTCATGAAGATCTTTTTTGTACAGTTCTTCTGTGTATTCTTGCCACCTCTTCTTAATATCTTCTGCTTCAGTTAGGACCATGCCATTTCTGTCCTTTATCAAGCCCATCTTTGCATGAAATGTTCCCTTGGTATCTCTAATTTTCTTGAAGAGATCTCTAGTCTTTCCTATTCTATTGTTTTTCTCTATTTCTTTCCGCTGATCACTGAGGAATGCTTTCTTATCTCTCCTTGCTATTCTTTGGAACTCTGCATTCAAATAGGTATATCTTTCCTTTTCTCTTTTGCTTTTTGCTTGCTTTCTTTTCACAACTATTTGTAAGGCCTCCTCAGATAGCCATTTTGCTTTTTTGAATTTCTTTTCTTGGGGATGGTCTTGATTCCTGTCTCAGGACAATGTCGTGAACCTCTGTCCATAGTTCATCAGCTACTCTGTCTGTCAAATCTAGTCCCTTAAATCTATTTCTCCCTTCCACTCTATAATCATAAGGGATTTGATTTAGGTCATACATGAATGGTCTAGTGGTTTCTCAACTTTCTTCAATTTCAGTCTGGATTTTTCAATAAGGAGTTCATGATCTGAGCCACAGTCATCTCCCAGTCTTATTTTTACTGACTGTATAGAGCTTCTCCATTTTTGGCTACAAAGAATACAATCAATCTGCCAAGAGAACGCACTGATCATAGCAAACACCCTCTTCCAACAACACAAGAGAAGACTCTACACGTGGACATCACCAGATGGTCAACACCAAAATCAGATTGATTATATTCTTAATCCCTTACTTTAAGGAAACATTTAAGAACAGCTCCATGCCTATTGACCTGAGACCAGTGTCTAAGATTCCTGACTCACAATCTACACCAAACTTTTTCTAATGTGTAAAGCAGACTCAAGAAACACTCACAGTTTACTTGCAAGGAATTTTGGAAGGTAATATAATATTTTAAACAGATCAGTGGGGCCAGAGTTTACTCTGGATAATGTGCTAGGCAGACCGCCAGAGTCTCAATGACCAATTATCTTGATGGAAATGCTTACAAAATTGCTCTTGTTACAGATTCATAGAATCTATGCCAATTTGTGCTAATGCATCCTTGTTACCTCCAGGTGGTGCCCTCAGCCTTCAAAACGTCAGCTGACTCACCACCCCTGCCATTAAATAAAAATTCAGTGCTAGGTATGCTCTTGACCACTTTCACCCTTTGATCTTTTTCTTTTTTGTCTCACTACAGCTCTTACAATACCTTTCTAGTTCTTCTATTAACATTGAACTTCAATAAAGTTTAACTATATATACATTCATTATAACACATGAGTTTTGAAACAGTTATTTGCAATGATTAATCCATTAATGACAGAGGAAAGCTTTAAACTTGGGTCCCTTGAGCTAAAAATAAATTATTGTTTTCACTCCTTTTGTGCAAAATAAATATGGCTTGATTTCCCTGGGATAGTCCTGACCATGGCTGTCCTGTTGTCCTTATTATTAGTGGGTTCTTAAACTATCAAGTATCTCCATTTGAATGATAAATCATCTTACTTGGAGCCTCTGGCAAACCAAGTATAAACCCTCAGGTCTCTCTGCCACATTCCCCACGATGTATTGATTTGAAATCTCTGATTTAGTGGAATATTTCTCTTTCTATAAGGGAAATTCAGATACTGTGTCAGTACATATACATGCACATTTTCCTTTTTTAAGGGTTTGTGAATATTTCCATGATCTCAATATGCAAAGAGGTAGAGACAGACATTTTGAGCACCTCCTAGACCCAGTCTAACCCCTAAAACCTCTTCATGCTGTCTTGATTTTTAATCTTAAAGCACCAGGCCCATCTGTTTTAGGTAAAATTTGTATCATTTCAAGTCACAAAATCTTGACTCAACTTCACTTAAAGCAACGAAGTAATTTAACTAATCACATAATTGAGATCACCACCTTTGGATCCAGAGCCTCAACAAAGTCGTTAGCATGTATTCTCTCCATTTCCCCCCACAACTTCTTTCTCTCTTAGTTGCCTGCTCTTTTCTGTATAATCTTCATTTTTCTCAAGTAGTCTCATTTACTGTGGTGACAAATAAGTCACAAGCAACTCTAGGCTTACATTATACTAGTGAACCTCTCTTTGCTAGTAGTACTAGCAAAAGGTGGAAGGCTGATTCTTATTGAGATAATTTGGGTCACATGCTTATTTACCAACAGATATGGTCAGGAATAGAGAAAATTCTAGTTTGCCAGCCTCACAGTCAATTGTTCATCCTTGGATTTACAAAGTGATATTGCTAAGTCAAAGATAGATAGGAAGCTGGAGGATGGTACTTCCCTGAAGGAAATAAGGATGATTAAGGGGAAATGGGTGCTGGAAATTTAAACACCCAGCTGTGCATTATGTTGCTTTTCTGTTCAAGTTATAAATTATTTTCTACATGCATTAAGTGGGGGTGGAATCTGTGTAATTAGAAAAATGTTATTTTTCTACAAATGAAACAAATTAATTCCAGTATAGTTATATTTAGGGCTCCCTCAGTGGCTGAGTGGTAAAAAATTTACCTGTAATGCAAGAGCCACAGGAGATGCAGGTTCGATCCCTGGGTCAGAAAGATCCCCTGGAGGAGGAAATGGCAACCCACTTCAGTATTCTTGCCTGAAGAATCCCATGGACAGAGCAGCCTAGTGAGCTACAGTCCATGGGTCACAGAGTCGAACACAACCAACGCGACTTGGCATGCACACATGCATAGTTATAGCTTAGAAAAATCCTGTACTTCTTCAGAGTAATAGCTATACTTTACCTATTCCACATGAAAGGTGTTAAATATCTTTGGACATGCTTCATATTATTTTTTGGACTAATTATATCATCATCTCTGCCTTTAAGCACTAAAGCTATGGTTAAGAAATATTACTTTTATGCTTTGTTTTATAGGATATATTTAGATGAGGCCTTATCTGCTTATATAGGGCATTACTAATGATGGCAAATTCAAGATTGCATGTTTACTAAAAGCTGGGCCTTTTCTCCTTGTCTGGCCCTGAACCTTGCTCTATCAGCTTCCTGAACAGTGTATCACTAATTGTAGGAAAATAGTGAATACTACAAGCTTGTTGAACAGTATATATCTATTCTTCGATTTTAGCATGTTCTCTATAAAACAAGTGATTGCAAAGAAGAGGCATTATCTTAGTTACAGTGTTGCATTTTACAGAAGAAATAATTCACGGCACAAGGAATTCAGATTTTTTTTCTCCTGTTTCTCAAGTTAATAAAGAACAACAACAAAAAACTCAGATCAGGTTGATTTATGATTTGTTTATGATATAAAAACTTACTGAGTTCCTCCATTGCACCAGACCCATATTCTCTAGAGTTAATTGCAGAGCCCCTAGTCTTAGAGTACAGTCTGTTTGCTAAGGCACACTGACACGTAAAACTAATTTATGTAGAGCAGATGTTTTTAAGCAGGGATGAATATCAGAATTAAGGAAGGTTATCCAATGTACATGCCTGTGTGTGCTCTCCCCAGGTTGAGAAGTCCTGGAATGAGAAATGAGTAGTACAGACCCTTAAGTTCTTCTCTTGTGATTTTTGAAAGACATGCCTGATTAAATCTGGATATTATATTCAAGTGTTCCAGACAGATTGAGCCCAAGATTCCTTGTGCCTTTTCAAATCTCATAATTTTGAGTAAATAGTGAGGTATTCTACTTAAACATGCATTCCTTGAGTAATACTGCAAACAGAGGTTAAAATATATCAGTAAACATTCCATTCCACTTCATACCCATTGTCAAGAGGGTGGTAGAAATTGTCAGAGATTCTCCAGGATTTATAGAATATTGGCTTTGTGGGAATAAATATGCACACTTGGGCAGATAGATAGACTGGTAATTAATTCTACTATTTTGTTACATCAAGAGTTCATTCATGGAGTTCATTTTTGTTGCAGTTTTAAATTTGAATCTAATATATTTCCCAAGTGTTGTTATAGTTATGGCCTACTGGACGTTAGGCAAGAAGCTATTGTGAAAAGTCATTAAAATAGCACTATTGTCCAAGGAAGTTACAAGCATCTGTAATTGGAATTAAGATCTCCTCCTTATCTTTTTTCTCCTTATTATTTAAAAGGTGAAGAAGTCCAATTGAGACAAACTGGGGATTTATTAATTCATGTAATTCAGAACCACTGGAATTAAGGGAAACAAATAATATTCTGTTTCCACATAGGAAGGAGGGGATAAAATGGCCACAGTATTATTACAATTTAGCAATCTCAGAGTAAAGAAACTCTTCTTTTCCCAATTTAGGATACATAAACCTGAGAATGGGTATCTGATCAGGCTAGTTTGTATCATAAGATCAGTCACTGTGACCATTCACAATGGCCAATTCTTATAACACTATGAGTAGAAGAGCTACCAGAATGTTATGGAACGTAATGAGGAGAAGCAGTTCTTCTAAAGAAGTGTATGTGTGTGCATGTGTTTGCGTGTGTGTGTGTGTGTGTGTGTGTGTGCGTTAGGGAAGAGTTGATACTGGAGTTGCTAAGATAGAAGAAAGGAGAAACAGATGTTCACTACAGGAAATCCACAGATGCCTACTGCACATACTTTTAGTACTTACTGTCCGAAAAAAAAAAAAAAAAGAGAGAGAGAGAGAGATGTTTTTGCTCTAAACTTGGACCCAGAATTAAAGATTCCTCAGCAAAAACTTTTGTTCTCTGGTGTGGTAAGTTAAAGCCTACTGAATTCACAGGAAAATATTGGTTTAATACTACTTTTAAGAAAATATCTTATGGACAATAAGATAAAATATATAAATCTAATATTTCATTTCATTTAGTTGTGTTAAGAAGCTCTCCAAGGGGTTTGTTTTAATTTCAGTTTTCCATTGCTTACCAACATAGCCCCAAATGATGTTAATGTTATCATTGCTTGTTTTTGATCTGAAATATATTGTATAATGTCCTTATCATGCTGCCCAGTTGTTACAACAGTCGATTAACTGAATGGAAAACCCCTAGTTATGTGACGCTTCCTTTTTCTTCTGTTTTCCCTTCAAGTTTCATTGAGATCTAATTGACATGCAGCACTATATAAGTTTAACGTGTACTATGATATGACTTACATATTTCAAAATTTTGTTGAACATCCATCATCTCATATGGATAGGAAAAAAAGAAAAAAAAACTTATTTTTTTTCCTGTGATGAGAACTCAGGATCTACTCTTAACAACTTTCATATATAACTTGTAGCAGTGTTAATTATATGAATCATGTTATCACTTACATCCCTAATACTCATTTATCTTACAACTGTAAGCTTGTACCTTTTGATCACTTTTAATCCAATCCTCCACCCCAGCCCCCTTACCACCTCCCACTTCTGATGACAACAAATCTGGATCTTTTTTCTATGAGTTTGTTTATTTGTTTTTGTTTTTGTTTTTTTTTTTACTGATTTTTATTTTTTTATTTTTATTTTTTTTTAACTTTAGTTTTTTATTTTTTAAA
This sequence comes from Ovis canadensis, assembly GCF_042477335.2. Classification (NCBI taxonomy): domain Eukaryota; kingdom Metazoa; phylum Chordata; class Mammalia; order Artiodactyla; family Bovidae; genus Ovis; species Ovis canadensis. The sequence continues at coordinate 17,973,214 of NC_091266.1, forward strand.
TTTTAAAATCTTTAATTCTTACATGCATTCCCAAACATGAACCCCCCACCCACCTCCCTCCCCATAACATCTTTCTGGGTCATCCCCATGCACCAGCCCCAAGCATGCTGCATCCTGCGTCAGACATAGACTGGCGATTCAATTCACATGATAGTATATTATCAGATTAATATGAAATTAACATGCATTGGATAAAAGTATCTGTAAAAATACATCATATTTGAAAATAGGGACTGATTGCCCAGATTTAATTTCTCATTCTGCTTCTTATGAACTGTCTTCTTGGGGCAAATTATTTTTACTCTCTTCTTCAGGTTTTTCATATGCAAAATAATAATCTTAATACTATAATTAATTATGTTTCAGAATTTTTATGAGAATTAAATTATTAATGAATTGCATTAGTGCATTAAGGGCAGGAGGAGAAGGGAAAGACAGAAGATGAGATGGCTGGAAGGCATCACCAACTCAATGGGCGTAAATTTGAGAAAAGTCCAGGAGATAGTGAAGAACAGGGAAGCCTGGCATGCTGCAATCCATGGGGTCACAAAGAGTAGGACGTGACTGAGCCACTGAAAAACAAGTGCTTAGAATACTGCCTGATGTGTAAAAAGTATTATATGTTTTGTTTTTATTGTAATGATCATCATTCTCATTATTGCTAGGCTGTTGTTAAAATTCTTATTTATGTTAAATACTTTCAGTGTGCATAGAACCCATTTATATAACTAGAGAAGCAGCAGCTTCTCAATTTCAGAAATTTTTAGGTAGACTATTTAATCCATTTTGTTGCAAAGTATGTAACCTAGAGCACATATGATCAAGCATTGTATAAAAGGATACATATTTTATTTTAAATTTAAAATAATACAACTCAAAAGTACCTAAGTCTGATATTAGGAAAAATGACATTTGCTAACTGACATTATTATACTATCTTCAGCAGTAAGAACCTTAACATGGAAATAATTATACCTTGAATTTTTAAGAGGCCTACAAAATGACACCTGTTTTAACCACCACTTGTATAGTTAACTACCAGTGTATTCATAGAAAATGTGAGGTTTTTCTCCTGTATATTGAAGTGAGTTTGGAATGTGCTGAAATCACAACAGTAAGAGAACTTGATTATTCACTGAAATTTGATTGGATTTTCCACTTTTGAGACCTACTTGATATGAAGATTTGAAGTCATGTAGCTACTAAAAGCATGAATCTAGTGGTAATGTGAAACGATGCAAATTCAGTAATTTGTTTTTTGAGAAGAAGAGTAATTATTTGAAACATAACAATAAGTCTAAGGGAAATTATTTTAAATATAAGACCACTAAAATCACTTTGACTTGACATATTAATAAGATTACTTCTCTTAGGAAGTAAAAACACTTATGTATTGATCCTTTAGAGACATCTATTCATTCTGTGAAATATTTTTAAATTTTGCTTTGGTCATTGTTAAATGTTGATTTTTGTTGTTGTTGTTGTTAATGCAAGATTCTAATTGCAAAAATGTTTGAAGTCTGGTTATCAAAATTATAGTAAATAATAGCACAATTTTCATTGGCAGGAGAAAACTAGTGCACATTTCTGTAAGTCAAGGACTGAAAAAATACATTATAATTATATATGTTTTCATTTGGGTGTTTATCCAAAATATACACTCATAGAAAAATTGAAAATGCTTTTGTGTGTCTAATATCTAGCAGTGTTGTATGACATAAGTTTAGGATGAACAAAGGGAAACATCCATCATATATAACACAGAACAAACAGCACTGACAGGCTTTAAAGTATAGTGAAGCACAGAGAATCAAATTTTGCTGAGAGATGATTCCACAAAGAGCACTGCTTATCAATTTTGCCATATTTTGGACACTAGACTGCATGGTGTCATGATCCTGTCATCTATGTATGATAGTACTTGAAATAGTTCCTTAATGTGCATTTGAGAATATGTGAAAATAACTTATGGAGAGCATGGTGATAATATATTATTTAAAACATGACCTTTTTTTATACTGACTCATCAAGGAGATGTAGTAAATTCTGGCATCAGTCTTCAGTTCCTCCTCACCAACAATTTCATGATCAGCTTTAACCTATATGACTGAGAAAATAGTTCTGATCTGAACTGGGTTGGTTATCTGTCTCCCATGGACTGTATTTTCTCATTGCTGTATTCAATACCATCTTATCTTAGACATAGATTCTTTTTTCAAGGTTCTAATTAGAGGCAGACTGTAGCTGTTGCATTGCAGAATATAGCTGGGTACATGCAGACATTGAACATTTGTCATAATTCAGAGGACAAATATAAGAGTTTTAATACAGAGCCTTTTAAAATTGATTTCCAAGAAATAATGTTTTTCCTTTCAATAGATATTTCAAAATATTGGTAGCCTGCTTCCATATTGATCTCAAGAATGCTTGCATGAAGCTTAAATTTTTTGTCCATGAGCCATCTCTCTGTTCTGTTGGCATATGGATTTGTCTGTCTTGATCTCAGTGTCCTCCACACATTGGAGCCATGAAACTCCTGTTTAAAAACATTTTGGTGAAGAAAATCCCTTTAGCTTGAAGACAACATTGACAGGGTTTGGTCAAAAATACCATAATTTATCATTCAAGTCAATACTGTAGACTGCATTTACCAAAGTCTATAAAATAAAAGTTTCATTTATGAAACATTTACTCCAACGCTTGACTGCAAAGGTCATTGTAGAACATAAGTTAAGATAACCAAATAAGGAATTTAGGATTTTCATATCTTTATCCACATCAGGGAGTTTATTGGGGAATGTACAAGTTTGGTGACTTCAAGTTTAACCTGACAAAACCAAACTAGAAACTAGGAAAGAAAATAGACTGATTTAACCTAGAGGGAGTAGTAGGGGACCAGCAGACCATTTGAAATTGTATCAGCGTATGTAAGACTGTGATTATATTTGCATGTGAAATATAACTGACGGCATCCATAGTTTTATGAATATTTTAAAGGGGGCTGTTACTAAGGAATATTCAAGAGCCAATCTGGTGATTCTGTGTGTCCAGTAAAATAGAGAAAGAATGTACACAGAAATAGTCACTCTGAAAATATATGTCGGTTGTATAATGAAACCAAACTGCAGTTTATATACATTATAAAAGAAATTCATATGCTTACAGGTGTACAAACAAATATCCAGCATCTGTTAAATATCCCACTGACTCTTAAAATTCCAATTAACAGACACTAAGTTTTCACCAGGTCAGTAAAAAGTGTACTTTTAGTTCCAATAGCTGAAAAAGAATCCTGTACTTTTTTGATTCCCTGAAATCCCTTTATATTCTAGTTATAATATCTCAAGGTTTAGGAAAATCAATCGTTCTAAGCCTCTTTTTACATTTCTGTTAAAAGGAAAAAATGAATAATAAATAGCTATATAATACACTTAGAAGGATTATATGAATAAATGCATGTAAAGTTGTATTTAGAACTTGCTAAATTCACTATAAATATTAGCTGTTATTACTATAAATGAATAAATTATGATATTCTCTGGAAATCTTCAGAAAACAGAAAGATTATTTCTGTAATCTATAATACTTAAATCTATGGTATAACTGCTGCATTATTTTTGACTGAGTCTCTATAGATCTTGATAATTTGTCATACTTCAGAACATAGCATTTTAGAATTTTTAGTGTAATATAGAATTCCAATGCCTCAAAGGAAGCTCCTTGACAACACTAGGAAAGACCATGGGAAGAAGATAAAAAGACAAATTTCATACTTGGGAACGTAGGATTGGTATCTAGAATATATAAAGAATGCTCAAGACTCATCAGTTTAAAAAATTTCAATGAGCAAATGAGTGAAAGGCATGAACATATCTTTTACTTAGAAGGATATACAGACGGCAAAGAAGCATGTTAAAGGATTTTCAGCATCATTAGCCATCCAGAAAATGCAACCACAGGGATGTCACTGTACACTTACCAAAATAACAAAATTTTTAAAATTGTGAGAACACCAAACTCTAGTAAGAATGCAGAGAAACTGAATTACTTATACATTATTGGTGGAAATGTAAAAATGGTACAGTCACCCAGGAAAAGAGTTAGGGGACTTATATGTGCAGCTACAATATGAAGCATAAATTGCTCTCTTGGCTATTTATTCCAGAGGAATAAAAATGTATGTTCACATAAAACTTGCACACGAATGTCCATAGCAACTTTACTCAAAATAACTTAAAGCATATAAACAGCCCAGATGTTCTTCAAAGAATAAGTGGTTAATTAACCCTTACGACAGAAAGTGAAGTGGAACTAAAAAGCCTCTTGATGAAAGTAAAAGAGGAGAGTGAAAAAGTTGGCTTAAAGCTCAACATTCAGAAAACGAAGATCATGGCATCCGGTCCCATCACTTCATGGGAAATAGATGGAGAAACAGTGGAAACAGTGTCAGACTTTATTTTTTGGGCTCCAAAATCACTGCAGATGGAGACTGCAGCCATGAAATTAAAGGACGGTTACTCCTTGGAAGGAAAGTTATGACCAACCTAGATAGCATATTCAAAAGCAGAGATATTACTGTGACGACTAAGGTCCATCTAGTCAAGGCTATGGTTTTTTCCTGTGGTCATGTATGGATTTGAGAGTTGGACTGTGAAGAAGGCTGAGTGCTGAACAATTGATGTGTTTGAACTGTGGTGTTGGAGAAGACTCTTGAGAGTCCCTTGGACTGCAAGGAGATCCAATCAGTCCATTCTGAAGGAGATCAGCCCTGGGATTTCTTTGGAAGGAATGATGCTAAAGCTGAAACTCCAGTACTTTGGCCACCCCATGCGAAGAGTTGACTCATTGGAAAAGACTCATGCTGGGAGGGATTTGGGGCAGGAGGAGAAGGGGACGACAGAGGATGAGGTGGCTGGATGGCATCACAGACTCGATGGACGTGAGTCTGAGTGAACTCCGGGAGTTGGTGATGGACAGGGAGGCCTGGTGTACTGTGAAACATGGGGTTGCAAAGAGTCGGACACGACTGAGCGACTGAAATGAACTGAACTGAACTGAAACTAAATATTTCTTGGCAATAAAAGAAAACAAAACAGTGATACATGCAACAACTTGAATGAAACTCCAGGGAATTATGCTGAACAGAAGAAAAAGAGGCAATCCCAATAGGTTACTTGATGCATATTTCTATTTATATAACATTTCTGAAATGTCCCTATTATGGGCTGAATTGTGTTCCCTCAAATTCATATGTTGAAGCCCTAACCCCAATTACCTCACAATGTAAGTGTATTTGTAGATAAGTCCTTAAAGAAATATTACATTAACAGAAAGTCATTAGGGCAGGCCCTAATCAAATCTTAACTGGTGTCCTTGTAAGAAGAAATGAGGTCATGCAAAGAGATGCCAAGCACACACAGACTAAAAGACAAGATCATATGGGGGTAGAGTGAGCTAAGGAGAGAGGCCTCGAAAAAGTCAAACCTGACAACTCCTTGATCTGGGAGTTCCAGCCTCCTTGGGCTTTACCACCTACTTGTGACTTTGGCCACCTCATCAGAAGAGTTGACTCATTGGAAAAGACTCTGATCTGGGACGGATTGGGGGCAGGAGGAGAAGGGGACGACAGAGGATGAGATGGCTGGATGGCATCACTAACTCGATGGATGTGAGTCTGAGTGAACTCCAGGAGATGGTGATGGAAAGGGAGGCCTGGCGTGCTGTGATTCATGGGGTCACAAAGAGTCAGACACGACTGAGCGACTGAACTGAACTGAACTGTGATTATGGGGCTGTCCTATATTTTGGCTCTGTGATAATAGATATATGAACCTGTGCTCACATGTGATAGAAGTTTATAGAGTTAAATACACAAACATACAAACAAGAAAAACTGGGGGAATCTGAATTTTGGTATTATACTATAGTCTTACAAGCAATTACATTTGGAAGAAAAGGGCAAAAAGGATCTTTAGCATGTGAATTTAAAATTTAATAAAATGTTTATGAAAATATTTTTAAGCTTTTTTCTTCTTTTGTTAATATAAATTTATTTATTTTAATTGGAGGTTAATTACTTTAAATAAGGGCCCTACATCTTCTCTGTTAAAATTAACTAAGGCTACTTTATAATTTGTGTCACTTTTAATTGTTAGAATTTCCCCATACATTTTGACAGATAATTATTCAAAGGTAGACAAGGACAAAATGGTCCGTATTTGAAAGAAGTAAAGATAATTCAAATCACCGAATTATCAGTATATCAATAGTTTATTCTATTTCCAAATTATGGGAGAAACAAAGCATTATTTTATCACTGTAGTTTGAATTTCAGCTAAAAATAAATCTAGTATGCATATGAAATGGAACTTGCCTACCAACACTGGTTTATTCCTTTGTTTGTTTGAAATTATCTTGAATTATGTTTTGAGATTGAGTTCTCCCTCACTGTAGGAATTTAATCTGAGTCACCTTGCTGCTGGTAAATCACTTCAGTCATGTCCGACTTTGTGCGACCCCAGAGGCGGCAGCCCACTAGGCTCCCCTGTCCCTGGAGTTCTCCAAGCAAGAACACTGGAGTGGGTTGCCATTTCCTTCTCCACTGAGTCACCTTAATTCTCAACAATTTCCTAAAGATGACGGGTGGGATATTTGAGAACTTTATGTGTCTCAAGTGTCTGTGGGGCAGGAGTACTAGCTAGTCTTTGCTAACTGAACACACTGGACCCTTTGAGATATGCATTTTAACACTTTGTACTCAGTCTTTTATCAGATTAACTGACAGGTGACTCCTCCCTTTTTACCTTCTGCAAGACCTCTAAAGTGTCAGCTTTTTCTTACTGGTATGACAGTAAATATCATACCACTGTCAAAGGTACAGAAATATTTGGTTGCTTCTATTACTCTTATAACCTTCTGGGTCTAAATTGAAGTTTACACAGCTTTTAAACACTGTACTAGTCACCGATAAAAAAAGATAGCATTTTAATATATCTGCATTGAGGTGACAACCAATTTGAAATCTATCTGTAGAAATGTTTCACATAATGATATCTACATGAACTTTCTATTGCTTTGTGAAAAAAAGTCTTATTGAAATTTAGTGGATTAAAACCACAGACATATATTATCATATCACCACTGGTTCAGGAATCCAGGCTTAGCTCTTTCTCTGGTTCAGAGCATCTCACAAGGCTGCAAGCAAGATAACGTCTAAGGCTGCAGATATCTTAAACCATCTCACATGACTGTTGGCAGTACTCAAGTCCTCACTTACTGTAGACCAGAGACCAGTTCGTTTTCTTCTGGGTTCCTCCATAGGACCATTCATAACATGGCAACTTTTTTCCTCTAGAGTGAGTTCACCAAAAAGAAAAAAAATAGAAAGATAAAAGCCATAGTCTCAGGAATGCTATATTTTATTTAATAGAAGAAGATATCTAGGTCCAGTCCACAATTAAGGTGATAGGATAGCACAGGGCCTGATACTCAATACTTCAGATATCTGGAGGCCATGTCAGAGGCTGCCTGCTACACTAAATTACTGCCCATAGCTGGTGCAATTGCTTTCCCTCAAAAAAGGCAGAGAGTTGCTTTCCCAGGGAAGACATAGATCTCCTCTGCTGTGGAATGTCCTGCTGCCCTTTAACCTCATCATATACAAACTGACCCAAGGATGGGGTCAAGAAAGAATATAGAGACACAATTTTGTGTTTTCCTCCCAAGTTTATGATTTCCTTTTTTCCAAAGAACTTTTATTTGACCTGGAGACAGCTTGCCTCTTCATCTACTTTATTTCCAAATGTATTGTTTATGTCCTGAATACTTCAAAGCTTGAGCATTTGAAACTCAACAGCATAGCACTGACTTTGTTGATTTCCATATTTTGCTGTGTCCTCCTTTTGTTGAGAAGGTAAGCATAGAACAAACTATATCTTGCTTAAATAAAGGAAGTATCATGGAGCAATGTAAAGAGTGAGGGGGAAATTAGCATTTCAAAATGGATCAACTTTGCACCTCTTCATATAGTTTTGTAAATTAATACTGATTCCAAATAAACATTGTTAAAATTAAAAGACTCTAAATAATAACTTTCAAAAGAATAAATATATGTTTATTAAAATATGATGACACATTTCATAGAAAATTCTAAACAAGTTCCACTTAATTATGACTTACTAGACCATCCCCCTATGAAGTAGACAGAAGACTTAGATGATAAAATTGTTTACACAGTAACACTATTTTCAATAATCAATGCATGGAAACAACCTAAATGTCCATTGACGGATGAGTAGGTAAAGAAGATATGGTATACATAAACAATGGAATATTATTCAGCCATTAAAAATAATGAAATAATGCCATTTGCGGCAACATGGATGGAGATTATTATCAGATTAACTGAGTTCAATTCAGTCACTCAGTCGTATCCGACTCTTTGCAACCCCAAGAATCACAGCAGGCCAAGCCTCCCTGTCCATCACTAACTCCCGGAGTTCACTCAAACTCATGTCCATCGAGTCTGTGATGCCATCCAGCCATCACATCCTCTGTCATCCCCTTCTCCTCCTGCTCCCAATACCTTCAACTTCAGCTTCTTCTACATTACTGGTTGGGGCATAGATTTGGATTACTGTGATACTGAATGGTTTGCCTTGGAAATGAACAGAGATCATTCTGTCGTTTTTGAGATTGCATCCAAGTACTGCATTTCAGACTCTTTGTTGACCATGATGGCTACTCCATTTCTTCTAAGGGATTCCTGCCCGCAGTACTAGATATAATGGTCATCTGAGTTAAATTCACCCATTCCAGTCCATTTTAGTTCTCTGATTCCTAGAATGTCCACGTTCACTCTTGCCATCTCCTGTTTGACCACTTCCAATTTGCCTTGATTCATGGACCTAACATTCCAGATTTCTGTGCAATATTGCTCTTTACAGCATCAGACTTTGCTTCTTTCACCAGTCACATCCACAACTGGATATTGATTTTTGTTTTGACTCCATCCTTTCATTCTTCTGGACTTGTTTGTCTACTGATCTCCAGTAATGTATCGGGCACCTACCAACCTGGGGAGTTCCTCTTTCAGTATCCTATCATTTTGCCTTTTCATACTGTTCATGGGGTTCTCAAGGCAAGAATGCTGAAGTGGTTTGCCATTCCCTTCTCCAGTGGACCACATTCTGTCAGACCTCTCCACCATGTTCCGCCTGTCTTGGATGGCTCCACAGGGCATGGTTTAGTTTCATTGAGTTAGACAAGGCCGTGGTCCTAGTGTGATTAGATTGACTAGTTTTCTGTGATTATGGTTTCAGTGTGTCTGCCCTCTGATGCCTTCTTGCAACACCTACTGTCTTACTTGGACTAAGTGGAGTAAGTTATTTTTAGAAAAAGACAAGTACCATATGAGAGCACTTCCATGTGCAATATAAAATACAGCACAAATGAACATAAAACACACTCACAGATATAGAGAAAAAACTTATGGTTGCCAAGTGGGGTGAGGGAGGGAATTGATGCAAGCTATTACATATATGATGGATAAAAAACAAGGTCCTACTGTATAGTATCAGTTCAGTTCAGTCACTCAGTCGTTTCTGACTCTTTGTGACTCCATGAATCGCAGCACACCAGGCCTCCCTGTCCATTACCATCTCCTGGAGTTCACTCAGATTCACGTCCATTGAGTCAGTGATGCCATTCAAACATCTCATCCTCTGTCTTCCCCTTTTCCTCATGCCCCCAATCTCTCCCAGCATCAGAGCCTTTCCCAATGAGTTAACTCTTTGCATGAGGTGACCAAAATACTGGAGTTTCAGCTTCCGCATCATTCCTTCCAAAGAAATCCCAGGGCTGTTCTCCTTCAGAATAGACTGGTTGGATCTCCTTGCAGTCCAAGGGACTCTCAAGAGTCTTCTCCAACACCACAGTTCAAAAGCATCAATTCTTCGGTACTCAGCTTTCTTCACAATCCAACTCTCACATCCATACATGACCACAGGAAAAACCATAGCCTTGACTAGACGGACCTTTGTTGGAAAAGTAATGTCTCTGCTTTTAAATATGCTGTCTAGGTTGGTCATAACTTGTCTTCCAAGGAGTAAGCATCTTTTAACTTCATGTCTGCATCACCACCTGCAGTGATTGGAGCCCAAAAAGATAAAGTCTGACACTGTTTCCCCATCTATTTCCCATGAAGTGATGGGAACGGATGCCATGATCTTCGTTTTCTGAATGTTGAGCTTTAAGCCAACTTTTTCACTCTCCTCTTTCACTCTCATCAAGAGGCTTTTTAATTCCTCTTCACTTTCTGCTATAAGGGTGATGTCATCTGCATATCTGAGGTTATTGATATTTCTGCCAGCAATCTTGATTCCAGCTTGTGCTTCTTCCAGCCCAGCGTTTCTCATGATGGACTCTGCATAGAATTTAAATAGGCAGGGTGACAATATACAGCCTTGACGTACTCTTTATACCATTTGGAACCAGTCTGTTTTTCCATGTCCAGTTTTAACTGTTGCTTCCAGATCTGCATATAGGTTTCTCAAGAGGCAGTTCATAGGGAACTATATTTGATTTCCTGTGATGAACCAATGGAAGAGAAAATGAAAACCAAGGTATTTTTGTTAATTGAGTCACTTAGCTGTAAGCAAAAATTAAACAATTTGTAAATAACTATACTTCAATAAAATTTATAAAATTGTTTAGAAGGCTCTAGCTATACTTGATCTTAGCCAAAAGGCCAAGAAGCAATAGAAGGTTCTAGATAATGCAATAGAAAGAATATATAAACTGGGGAAAGAACAATCAAATATATTTTTTAGTTGTAGATGATATGACTGTGGGGAACACATGAAAATTTGATAAGACAATAAAGATATTTGTATAGATGTATATGCTTAGAAAACATTTTTATATATGTATGTAGGATTTAAGAGAACCATAAATCCCTAGAGATCATTCCAAGTTAGCTGATAGCTGGAATATATTTACATAATTGGTGACGGACAGGGAGGCCTAGCGTGCTGCCATTCATGGGGTTGCAAAGAGTCAGACACGACTGAGCAACTGAGCTGAACTGAACTAATACTCATATGGAATCTAGATTGCAATCAAGATTGCAGGGAGAAATATTAATAACCTCAGATATGCAGATGACACCACTCTTATGGCAGAAAGCGAAGAGGAACTAAACAGACTCTTGATGAAAGTGAAGGAAGAGAGTGAAAAAGCTGGCTTAAAACAACATTCAAAAAACGAAGGTCATGGCATCATCCAGTCCCATCACTTCTTGGCAAATAGATGGTGAAAGAATAGAAACAGTGACAGATTTTATTTTCTTGGGCTCCAAAATCACTGCAGATGGTGACTGCAGCAATGGAAATAAGACACTTGCTCCTTGAAAGAAAAGCTATGACATACCTAAAGTGAAGTCACTCAGTCATGTTTGACTCTTCGTGGCCCCATGGACTGTAGCCTACCAGGCTCCCCCATCCATGATTCCATGGAGGCAAGAGTACTGGAGTGCGTTGCCATTTCCTTCTCCAGGGGATCTTCCTGACCCAGAGATCGAATCAAGGTCTCCTGCATTGCAAGTAGATGCTTTATCATCTGAGCCATCAGCAATTTGTATATGACAAACCCAGACAACATATTAAAAAGCAGAGACATTACTTGGTGGACAAAGGCCCATCCAGTCAAAGCTATGGTTTTTCCAGTAGTCATGTATGGATGTGAGAGCTGGACCATAAAGAAAGCTGTGTGTTGAAGAACTGATGCTTTTGAACTGTGGTGTTGGAGAAGACTCTTGAGAGTCCCTTGGGCTGCAAAGAGATCCAACCAGTCCATCCTAAAGGAAATCAGTCCTGAATATTCTTTGGAAGTACTAATGCTGAAGCTGAAACTCTAATACTTTGGCCACCTGATGCAAAGAACTGACTCATTGGCAAAGACTCTGATGCTGGGAAAGATTAAAGGCAGGAGGAAAAGGGGATGAAAGAGGATGAGACTGTTGGATGGCATTACTAACTCAATGGACATGAGTTTCAGCAAGCTCTAGGAGTAGGTGTTAGACAGATTTGGAAATGACTGAACAAATGACTGATTATTCATAATCCATTACATTGTAAAACCCTTTAGTGCATCAATAGAATTCGATTTAAAGTAAGACAGAAACCAACAAATGAAAATGACTTTGCCTTTTAAATACAAATAACTGTGGTTAGATCCTTGTTGAATTCCTGTCTCTATAGACACTCTTATGTCTGTTTTTCTTCTATTTCATATTTTTTTCCTTCTCTTATTTTATTTCTGGTCTGCTTATGCTCAGTCTCTTCCTATACACAGGGATTCTCTAATATCTTCCCTTGTCTTTTTTTTTTTTTAATCTTTCTTAACATTGTTTCAATGAAGATCACTTTCAATCTCACTCAGTATCATACTCATGTCTTCAGAAACTTCCTTTCCTATGAATAATATTCACATCTTCAATAAGACTTCTGAGAATTCTATGGCCCAAGGATGTCCTCAATGCTCAATATGATATGCAGTTCAAACCGTAAGTTTGCAATACGCAACACACATCCTCATTCCTTCGGAAAAATAAATAAATAAATAAAACTTAACTCAGTTTATTGTCATGACTTCACTATCTCTGATAAGATCATCACCCATGAACTAATCAGACAGGTGTGCATGGTTGAAATCATTCTCAAATTTATATCTATATCTTCAGTATTGTTATAATCACTATTTATTTTCCTTTCCATTGCCATTTTCTTATTTCATGTCCTCATTAAATCTCACATAGATTATTAAAGTTTTGTTGTTGGTGGTCATAATGTTTTTCTGTCACTACTCATGTGCTCCAATCCATTTTGAATTCCATTAACCATATTTGTCTTCCTTTTGTAGACATTTATTTCAATTAGTCCTATTAAAAACAAATAAACAACAAAGATCAATTAAAACCATCTTTCCTATACTTTAATAACTGAGCACCCAAACCTGGCAATTCATGCCTTTTAAAAAATGTTATATCTTCCAACTCTTACTTTTGCCACCTAAGTTCTAATAGAACTTAACTACTGGACTGCCTGGCAGAAGCGCGCCAGCTGTGACGGACCCCGCGCAGAAGCATGGGTGAGAGGAGCTACCCCTCGCTCAAGGTTAGGGGTGACAGCCGAGAGGTGTTACTCCATGTCCGAGGTCAGGGACGGCAGGTGAGAGGAGTTACCCCACGCTCGTGGTCAGGGGCAGCAGCCAGGAGGAGCAACTCCATGTCCAAGGAGTGGTGGCTGCATGGGTACAGGAGGGCTGAGAGGAGCTACTACACGTTCAAGGTCAGGAGGGGCGGCAGTTGAGGAGATACACTTCCTCCAAGTTAAGGAGCTGTGGCTGTTCTTTGCTGGAGCAGCCCTAAAGAGATGCCCCACACCCAAGGTAAGAGAAACCCAAGTAAGATGGTAGGTATTATGAGAGGCATCAGAGGGCAGACACACTAAAACCATAATCACAGAAAACTAGTCAATCTAATCACACTAGGAACACAGCCTTGTCTAATTCAATGAAACTAAGCCAAGCCCTGTGGGCCCACCCAAGACAGGTGGGTCATTGTGGAGAGGTCTGACAGAATGTGGTCCACTGGAGAAAGGAATGGCAAACCACTTCAGTATTCTTGCCTTGAGAAACCCATGAACAGTATGAAAAGGCAAAATGATAGGATTCTGAACAGGGAACTCCCCAGGTCAGTAGATGCCCAATATGTCACTGGATATCAGTGAAGAAATAACTCCAGAAAGAATAAAGCAATAGAGCCAAAGCAAAAATCAATACCCAGTTGTAGATGTGACTAGTGATGGAAGCAAGGACCAATGCTGTAAAGAGCAATATTGCATAGGAATCTGGAAAGTTAGGTCCATGAACCAAGGCAATTTGGAAGTGGTCAAACAGGAGATGGCAAGAGTGAACATGGACATTCCAGGAATCAGTGAACTAAAATGGACTGGAATGAGTGAATTTAAATCAGATGACCACTATATCTACTACTGTGGGCAGGAATCCCTTAGAAGAAAGTAACCATCATGGTCAACAAAGAGTCCGAAATGCAGTACTTGGATGCAATCTCAAAAACGACAGAATTATCTCTGCTCTTTTCCAAGGCAAACCATTCAATATCACAGTAATCCAAATCTATGCCCCAATCAGTAATGTTAAACAAGCTGAAGTTGAACAGTTCTAGGAAGATCTACAAGAACTTTTAGAACTAACACCCCCAAAACACGCTTATTTGATTTTAGGGGACTAGAATGCAAAAGTAGGAAGTCAAGAAACACCTGGGGTAACAGGCAAATTTGGCCTTGGAATATGGAATGAAGGAGAGCAAAAACTAATAAAGTTTTGCCAAGAAAATGCACTGGTCATAGCGAACACCCTCTTCCAATAACACAAGAGAAGACTCTACACATGGACATCACAGGATGGTCAACACCGAAATCAGATTGATTATATTCTTTGCAGCCAACGATAGAGAAGCTCTATACAATCAGCAAAAACAAGACCAGGAGCTGACTGTGGCTCAGATCATTAACTCCTTATTGCCAAATTCAGACTTAAATTGAAGAAAGTAGGGAAAACCACTAGACCATTCAGGTATAACCTAAATCAAATTCCTTATGATTATACAGTGGAAGTGAGAAATAGATTTAAGGGCCTAGATCTGATAGAGTGCCAGATGAACTATGGACTGAGGTTTGCAACATTGTCCTGAGACAGGGATCAAGACCATCCCCATGGAAAAAAAATGCAAAAAAGCAAAATGGCTGTCTGAGGAGGCCTTACAAATAGCTGTGAAAAGAAGAGAAGTGAAAAGCAAAGGAGAAAAGGAAAGATATAAGCACATGAATGCAGAGTTCCAAAGAATAGCAAGAAGAGATAAGAAAGCCTTCTTCAGTGATCAGTGCAAAGAAATAGAAGAAAAGGACAGAATGGGAAGGACTAGAGATCTCTTCAAGAAAATTAGAGCTACCAAGGGAACATTTCTTGCAAAGATGGGCTCGATAAAGGACAGAAATGGCATGGACCTAATAAAAGCAGAAGAGGTGGCAAGAATACACAGAAAAACTATACAGAAAAGATCTTCGTGACCCGGATAATCATGATGGTGTGATCACTCATCCAGAGCCAGACATCCTGGAATGTGAAGTCAAGTGGGCCTTAGAAAGAATCACTACGAACAAAGCTAGTGGAGGTGATGGAATTCCAGTGGAGCTATTTCAAATCCTGAAAGATGATGCTGTGAAAGTTCTCCACTCAATATGTCAGCAAATTTGGAAAACTCAGCAGTGGCCACAGGACTGAAAAAGGTCAGTTTGCATTCCAATCCCAAAGAAAGGCAATGCCAAGGAATGCTCAAACTGTCGCACAGTTGCACTCAGCTCACATGATAGTAAAGTAATGCTCAAAATTCTGCAGGCCAGGCTTCAGCAATATGTGAACAATAAACTTCTAGATGTTCAAGCTGGTTTAAAAAAGGCAGAGGAAGCAGAGATCAAATTGCCAACGTCTGCTGGATCATGGAAAAAGCAAGAGAGTTCCAGAAAAACATCTATTTCTGCTTTATTGACTATGCCAAAGCATTTGACTGTGTGGATCACAATAAACTGTGGAAAATTCTGAAAGAGATGGGAATACTAGACCATACTAGACCACACCTGACCTGCCTCTTGAGAAACCTATATGCAGGCCAGGAAGCAACAGTTAGAACTGTACATGGAACAACAGACTGGTTCCAAATACGAAAAGGAGTACGTCAAGGCTGTATATTGTCACCCTGCTTATTTAATTTCTATGCAGAGTACATCATGAAAAAGGCTGGGCTGGAAGAACCACAAGGTGGAATCAAGGTTCTCGGGAGAGATATCAATAACCTCAGATATGCAAATAACACCACCCTTATGGCAGAAAGTGAAGGGGAACTAAAAAGTTAATGATGAAAGTTAAAGAGGAGCGTGAAAAAGTCGGCTTAAAGCTCAACATTCAGAAAACGAAGTTCATGGCATCTGGTCCCATCACTTCATGGGAAATAGATGGGGAAACAGTGGAAACAGTATCAAACTTTATTTTTGGGGGCTCCAAAATCACTGCAGATGGTGATTGCAGCCATGAAATTAAAAGTAACTTACTCTTTTGAAGGAAAGTTATGACCAACTTAGATAGCATACTAAAAAACAGAGACGTTACTTTGACAACAAAGGTCCGTCTAGTCAAGGTTATGGTTTTTCCAGTGGTCATGTATGGATGTGAGAATTGGACCATAAAGAAAGCTATGTGCCAAAGAATTGATGTTTTTGAACTGTGGTGTTGGAGAAGACGCTTGAGAGTCCTTTGGACTACAAGGAGATCCAACCAGTCCATTCTAAAGGAGATCAGTCCTGGGTGTTCTTTGGAAGGACTGATGCTAAAGCTGAAACTCCAGTACTTTGGCCACCTCATGTGAAGAGTTGACTCATTAGAACAGATTCTGTTGCTAGGAGGGTTTGGGGACAGGAAGAGAAGGGGATGACAGAGGACGATATGCCTGAATGGCACCAGCAACTCTATGGACATGAGTGTGGGTGACTCCGGGAGTTGGTGATGAACAGGGAGGCGAGACCTGGCGTGCTGTAATTCATGGGGTCACAAAGAGTCAGACACGACTGAGTGACTGAACTGAACTGAACTGATCCTCTCCCTTCTCTGAGAAATGACTTATAAGCCTTCTCTATTTTCAATCCCCTGTGACAGCATCACATGCTATAATTTACCTATTCCTTACAATAAACAGCATAAATACTATCTTTTTCGTGAAATTTCTTTAAACAGAGTAACATCATCTTTCTCTGAGCTCTACTGGAATTTTAACTGCACCATTTTATAGTATTTATCACTTCTATGTTATATTAGAGTTATATTGCAGACTTGTTAGACACTGAAGGAGAAGACCCAATTGATCTGTGCTAAGACTTTAAGCCTGCAGAATTTGTGAGATGATAATTTTTTTTTTTTTTAGCTGTTAGGTTTAAGTAATTGTGTAAAGCATAAAATAAAGCTAAATTTTTGATGTCTGGAAGTGGGTGTTCTTGTCAAATACCTAAAAATGTGAGAGCAGCTTTGAAATAATTCAGTAGGTAGAGGTCGAGACAATTTTGAGGAGCATGTTAAAGAAAGCCTAAATTACTTTAAACAACTGTAATTAAAAATATGGACTTGAAATATATTGCTGGCAAGGACTCCAAAGGAAAAGAAAAACATTTTCAGAAATTGGAGGAAGGGAATTCCTTGTTACACAGTGGCACAAAATGTGGTAAAATTATCTCCTGCAGTCATATGAAAAGAACTTATATACTGAACTTGTTATATATAGCTAAGGAAATTTCTGAGCAAAATATTTAAAATGTCACCCTGATTACTTATTGCTGCTTACAATAAAGAGAGATTATTTGAAGGATGAACTAGTAAATAAAAAGGAAACCAGGGCTTCACGGTTTAGAAAATCCTGTCTCTCAACCAGGCAAAAGCCATTAAAATTAAGAAATTGCTTCTAAAAATGTAGACAAGAGAAAAAACGGGGTACCCATAAAACCTTTTACTAAAACCATAGAAAGACCTAAAGTTCACTATATACAGTCACCCTGAAGCCCTTTGAGGAGATTAAGCTTGTGCCTCACGTATCCTCTCAAACCGTAAGATCTTTGAGAATCTTAAGGGCATTGCCCCCTTGATTATTTCAAAAGGACCCAAAGATAGAGAAGGGATTTTAATGAAAAAATTAAAAAAGAAGAGAAAAAAAAGTGGATATGGTCTTTGTGCAACAAAGTGAAAATTGAAATATATTGCAGGCCCCCAAAGTTCTTAAGAAAAATGTCTGAGCAGAGGCACTACTACAAGGAATTTAAATTGACAGAGAGAACAAAAGGGCAGGACCCTGTTGGACTTTCAAAATACTACTGGCTCAAAGCAAGTTGATAAAACTATTCAGCTGCCAACACATAAAAACTATGTTGAATTGTGGACTTTAAGTGAGGTGGGAGCAGCTATTCAGAATGTTTATTTTGCAAAGGCTTAAGAAAATGAAGTGTAATTTTTTTTCACTGACAATATACACTAGTACCATGTAATCTGACACTGGACCATGTCATTTACCTTCGTGTTTGCAAAGATTTTTTTTTTAATTTTTCTGATATATTCAAGAGTGTTAGTATTTTCCAAGAGGTATGATTCCAGCATTAGCAGGAGAGAATACAGGTGAAGGAAACAATAACCAAGTAGACTGTTGTGACTGATCATTATTATAAAAAGGTTTACTGCAAAGGTTGGATATACATGTTTACTAACAGTATGCTTTTTTGCACAAGTCTCCCGAGGGCAAGAGATCAGTGAGAGAGAGCCCAACAGCAATACAATTTACAGATGTAGTTCATAAGTCAAAGCCAGAAAGCTTTCTGAGCCAAGAGTGGACCAATTATCACAGCTATTAATGAAACCTTGATGTCTAGATTAGGATCCATACCTCTGACCACAATGAGTAGTATTTTTAAAGTTTTGACACAGTTTATTAGATTTCCATTGATTTGGATGATTCACTAAATAATTTTCATTTAATGAGTTCTATGAATTGGTGCTTTTGAACTGTGGTGTTGGAGAAGACTCTTGAGAGTCCCTTGGACTGCAAGGAGATCTAACCAGTCCATCCTAAAGGAGACCAGTCCTGGACGTTCATTGGAAGGACTGATGCTGAGGTTGAAACTCCAATACTTTGGCAACCTCATGTGAAGAGCTGATTCATTGGAAAAGACCCTGATGCTGGGAGGGATTGGGGGCAGAAGGAGAAGGGGACAACCAAGGATGAGATGGCTGGATGGCATCACCAACTCAATAGACATGAGTTTGGGTGAACTCCGGAAGTTGGTGATGGACAGGGAGGCCTGGCGTGCTGCTATTCATGGGGTCGCAAAGAGTCGGACAAGACTAAGCGACTGAACTGAACTGAACTGATAAAACAGTATAATTAACCAGCATAAATTAAACTATACTTATGCAAACATTGTTAATGACCTCATCACATTTAACTTTACATATTTAAAAATCCATAAGATTTTACACAATATAATCGCTGCCTATATTGCTATTTTTGCAGTGTTTCAGCTTTACACTTTATCTCATTTAATTTTTGGTTTCTCCAAATGACTGAATTCTGCCATAAGGATTTTTAAGCAGTGCAATTCCTCTGGCTAAAATATTCTGTTTTTTCCTCCTTCCTGAAACACACACAAACCTTTTATGATATTTTAAAGAAATTTCTACTCAACATTTAAGAAAATTCTTTAACTCTCAAACTAAGTTTGATCAATCTCTTAAAATTTGTTATAATGAATACTACTTTTCCTTCACTGCACACCACATTTCACTATTATTTACTTTAGGATTTTTTGTTTTGTCAATTCTATTAGACTATAATTTCCATGAGTATAAGGATTGTGTCTGTTTTATAATGGTTATTGTGTGTAGAGCACAGTAAAAGGAATGTATATTCAATCAATATTTGAGGATGAATTAAACATCAAATTGCTAATAGATATTTTCTATAAGTATATATATATATATATATATATATATATATATATATATATATGCTTAATATAATACCTCCATTTGTACTCTTCTTTCCCCTTTTTTAGGGGAACTAATATATTTTTTATTTACTAGAAATTTAAAATTTCTGTTTATGTGATTATATTTTGCCAATCCAGAGTTAACCATTTCTTCTTTCTCAGCTCCCTTTCATAGGAAGCCTCAATATCCTGGTCAAAGAGAGGAATATTGCAGCAAAAGAGGCATATTCTTTAAAGAGAAAACACTAAGTCTTGCATTATGTTTCCTGACAAAATATACGCAACACTATCAGCCTCTACTTTTCTGGTTCTGCTTTTGTTGTTTGAAGCTATAAAAATATTTGCAAGCATAAAAAGTGAGAAGCCAATAAAGAAGGGTTCTGGATTCCTTCAACATGCTAATTGATTTAGTTAAATCAAAAATTTCCTCTATTTTTCCAAGTTTCCGTGTTCTGATTTGTGAAATTAATAAAATACACAAAGCCAGAGAACTAGACCAGGCCATGTCTAATGTAGTCTCTAAGTTTTAGCATCTCCCATCCTAGCCGAATAAAAAGACAGTATGTCAAATGGAGCTACTGTCATAGAGCACATAGAGGACATACTGTCATAGAGCACAAGTCTTGTCTACACTTAGGACCAAATAAATTAAGGTCAAATTGAAACTACAAATAAGAAATTATCTTTGTTAAAAGAAATTTAAATTAAAAGTCACTGTGAACATCTCTTCACAAAACTAGAGCAAATAAATCTAAACTTTATGTAGATCCACATAAGACCCTAAAGATGTCCTGAGAAAGAAGAACAAAGCTCAAGTGTCACACTCTCAAATTCAAACTACCACAAAATTATACAATAAAATCACTAAGGCACTGGCACAAAAACAAATACATAGATCAGTGGAACAGAATAGAAAGCCCAGAAATAAACCCATGCTAATATGGACCAAGATAATCACGATGGTGTGGTCACTCACCTAGAGCCAGACATCTTGGAATGTGAAGTCAAGTGGGCCTTAGAAAACATCACTACGAACAAAGCTAGTGGAGGTGATGGAATTACAGTAGAGCTGTTTCAAATCCTGAAAGATGACGCTGTGAAAGTGCTACACTCAATATGCCAGCAAATTTGGAAAACTCAGCAGTGGCCACAGGAGTGGAATAGGTCACTTTTCATTCCAATCTCAAAGAAAGGCAATGCCAAGGAATGCTCAGACTATCACACAATTGCACTCATCTCACAGGCTAGTAAAGTAATGCTCAAAATTCTCCAAGCAGTCTTCAGCAACAGGTGAACAGTGAACATTCAGATGTTCAAGCTGGTTTTAGAAAAGGCAGAACAACCAGAGATCAAATTGCCAACATCTGCTGAATTATCAAAAAAGCAAGAGAGTTCCAGGAAAACATCTATTTCTGCTTTATTGACTATGCCAAAGCCTTTGACTGTGTGGATCACAATAAACTGTGGAAAATTCTGAAAGAGATGGGAATACCAGATCACCTGACCTGCCTCTTGAGAAATCTATATGCAAGTCAGGAAGCAACAGTTAGAAGGAGACATGGAACAACAGACCGGTTCCAAATAGGAAAAGGAGTACATCAAGGCTGTATATTGTCACCCTGCCTATTTAAATTCTGTGCAGAGTACATCATGAGAAATGCTGGGTTGGAAGAAACACAAGCTGGAATCAAGACTGCTGGCAGAAATATCAGTAAGCTCAGATATGCAAATGACACCACCCTTATAGCAGAAAGTGAAGAGGAACTAAAAAGCCTCTTGATGAAAGTGAAAAAGGACAGTAAAAAAGTTGGCTTAAACTCAATATTCAGAAAACGAAGATCATGGCATCTGGTCCCATGACTTCATGGGAAATACATGGGGAAACAGTGGAAACAGTGTCAGACTTTATTTTGGAGGGGCTCCAAAATCACTGCAGATGGTGACTGCAGCCATGAAATTAAAAGACGCTTACTCCTTGGAAGAAAAGTTATGACCAACCTAGATAGCATATTCAAAAGCAGAGACATTACTATGCCAACAAAGTTCCATCTGGTAAAAGCTATGGTTTTTCCAGTGGTCATGTATGGATGTGAGAGTTGGACTGTGAAGAAAGCTGAGCCCCAAAGAATGGATGCTTTTGAACTGTGGTTTTGGAGATGACTCTTGAGAGTCCCTTGGACTGCAAGGAGATCCAACCAGTCCATTCTGAAGGAGATCAGCCCTGGGATTTCTTTGGAGAGAAAGATGCTGAAACTGAAACTCCAGTACTTTGGACGCCTCATGCGAAGGGTTGACTCATTGGAAAAAACTCTGATGCTGGGAGGAATTAGGAGCAGGAGGAGAAGGGGACGACAGAGGATGAGATGGCTGGATGGCATCACTGACTCGATGGACGTGAGTCTGAGTGAATTCCGGGAGATGGTGATAGACAGGGAGGCCTGGCATGCTGTGATTCATGGGGTCGCATAGAGTCGGACACGACTGAGTGACTGAACTCAACTGAACTGAATATGTTCAACTAGGAGGCAAAACTATACAATGGGGAAGACAGCTTCTTCAATAAAGGGTGTTAAACAAACTGGACAGCTATATGTAAAAGAACGAAGCTAGAACATTTTCTCAAACTGTATACAAAAATAAACTTAAAATGGATTAAAGACTTAAATATGAGACCTGAAACCATAAAACTCCTAAAAGGAGTGCACTGTTTGAAGTCAGTCTTAGCAGTATATTTTTGGGTCTGTCCCCTCAGGCAGGTGCAATAAAGCAACTAACGGGACCTAACCGAAAAGTTTTTATACAGAGAAGGAAACTATCACAGGAACAAAAAGGCAACCTAATGAATGAGAGAAGATATTTGTAAACAATATGGCCAATAAGCAGTTAATGTGTAAAATATTCTAAGAGTTCATTCGATTCAGTATTCAAAAAAAATGACCAGATTAAAAAATATGTGATGGGGTTTTTCACTGGTGAAGAATCTACCTATCAGTGCAGGAGTGGCAGGAGATATGGATTTGATCCCTAGGTCAGGAAGATCCCCTGAAGTAAGAATTGGCAACTCGGTCCAGTATTCTTGCCTGGAAAATTCCATGAATAGAGGAGCCTGGCAGGTTTCAGTCCATGGGATCATAAAGAGTCAGATGCGACTGAGCACACACACACTCACACAGTCATTTGGTGATATGAAAAAATACTTTGAATCAGAAGACTAGCTCAGAACAAAAATAGGCCAAATGCAATAAGATGTAAGAGTTAGTTCAAATCAAGAAAAACTGAACCAAAAACAAAACCCTCAAAACAGGCTGATGACTTGAATAGATATTTTTCCAAAGAAGACATACATATGGCCAACAAGCACATGCAAAGATGCTCAACATTGCTAATCATCAGAGAAACGTGAATCAAAACCAGCATGAGATATCTACCATGTGTCAGAGTGGCTTTCATCAAAAAGACAAGCAACAGCAGGTGTTGGTAAGGATGTAGAGGAAAAAGGATCCCTTCTCATACACTGTTGGTTGGAAGTAAATTGGTGCAGACACTATGGAAAACAGTATTGGGGATTCCTCAAAAATTTAAAAATAGAACTACCACATGATAGAGAAATTCTTCTTAAAAAATTTTTTATCTTTTCTTTAGGTTGTTGGTTCATTATGTTTATGTTGCTCTATCCTTGGACTGCAAGGAGATCCAACCAGTCCATTCTGAAGGAGATCAGCCCTGGGATTTCTTTGGAAGGAATGATGCTAAAGTTGAAACTCCAGTACTTTGGCCACCTCGTGCGAAGAGTTTACACATTGGAAAAGACTTTGATATTGGGAGGGATTGGGGGCAGGAGGAGAAGGGGACGACAGAGGATGAGATGGCTGGATGGCATCACTGACTCAATGGACGTGAATCTGAGTGAACTCTGGGAGTTGGTGATGGACAGGGAGGCCTGGTGTGCTGCAATTCATGGGGTCGCAAAGAGTCGGACACGACTGAGCGACTGAACTGAACTGAACTGAACTGAACTAAACTGATTCAATAGTGGTTACAAATGAAAAATATAAATTTAAAAATTAAATGACGACATTTAGTTATTCTTTCAATTAACTTTTTTCAAAGTATCCATTATCATGCATAAATAATAAATCAAAACCAAGTGAATTTTCAATTATTTTACACTTTTAAAAAGACTTCAATCTCTGAAATAACAGGTCTCTCAGGCAAGAGAAAAAAAATCACAGTCTTTTCAATTCTGAGTAAATTGATATGACACAAGGAGGCAGTAATTCTAGGAATTGTCTTTTTCTGAAGGCTAGTGGCTGCTTAAAATGCTGTATGAGTTGATGACTTTATCCATCCTCCAATAGGAATTAGATGTAGATGGTAGCAAGAAAGACGCCAAATTTTAGGGGACTTGTAAGACATCATGAGCACTGAGGTCTTTGGATTTGGCAGAAGAGTACTGTAAGGCCAGAAAAGGGTTAGAAGTCAGGATACCAGGTTTCCTGTTCTCATTGTATCACAACCTGTGCATATGGGGGCTTATTTTATATCTTTTAAAAAATAAGATATTTTGAAGGGATAATATATAAAGCACATGCCAGCAATGCTGTTCAATGACTGGGGCAATCAGCAACTGTCTCTCTACTTTAGACTTGACTTCTCATAATCTGGTTGATTCCCAGACTCTCTATGAGAGAGAAATCTCTATGAGGTTTTGTTAAATTGTTAGTTGCCAGCATCCTTCACTAAAACTTGGTCTGTGGTGGGGCCTTGGAATCATTGTTTTTTAATTTCTTCAGAGTCAAATATAGATAAAACCTCACTAAATTTGGCAGAGACCTGAAACACCTGGTCTAATCTTATGGCTCAAAGACCTTTTTGATTCCCATTTTAAATTTTAAAATTCATATGTAAATTATAGAAAACTTGAAGACACAATAAGGGAAAAATTCCAAGTCATTCGTAACATCAAATAATAATACAAATACTATTGCATTTTAATTAACTTTAAAAAATTCTGTTACTATATCATTACAATAAGAATATATTGTA
The DNA here is from genome assembly GCF_042477335.2 of Ovis canadensis. Classification (NCBI taxonomy): domain Eukaryota; kingdom Metazoa; phylum Chordata; class Mammalia; order Artiodactyla; family Bovidae; genus Ovis; species Ovis canadensis. The sequence goes on from NC_091266.1 coordinate 17,997,915, forward strand.
TATTTATAGAGTTGTGAAATAGGTTTATACACTATGCCATTATTTTAAGACATATTGAACATTTTCTTACACCATTAAAAATTATTTTTTTTAATTTATTTATTTTCATTGGAGGCTACTTTACAATACTGTAGTGATTTTTTGCCATACATTGACATGAATCAGCTGTGAGTGTACATGTTTCCCCCATCCTGAACCCCCTTCCCACCTCCCTCCCCATCCCATCACTAAGGGTCATCCTAGTGCACTGGCCATGAGTGCCCTGTTTCATGCATTGAACCTGAACTGGTGATCTATTTCACATATGATAATATACATGTGGCAATGCTATTCTCTCAAATCATCCCACCTTCGCCTTCTCCCACAGAGTCTAAAGTCTGTTATTTATATCTATGTCAATTTTGCTGTCTCACATATAGGGTCATCATTACCATCTTTCTAAATTCCACATATATGTGTTAATATACTTTATTTGTGTTTTTCTTTCTGACTTACTGCACTCTGTATAATAGGCTCCAGTTTCATCCGTTTCATTAGAACTGATTCAAATGCACTCTTTTTAATAGCTGAGTAATATTTCATTGTATATATGTACCACACCTGTCTTATCCATTCATCTGCCAAAGAACATCTAGGTTGCTTCCATGTCCTACCTACTGTAAACAGCACTGCAGTGAACATTGGGGTATACAGGTCTCTTTCAATTCTGGTTTCCTCGGTGTGTATGCACAGCAGTGGCATTGCTGGGTCACATGGTAGTTGTATTTCCAGTTTTTTAAGGAATCTCCACACTGTTCTCCATAGTGGCTGTACTAGTTGGCATTCCCACCAACAGTGTAAGAGGGTTCCCTTTTCTCCACACCCTCTGCAGCATTTGTTGTTTATAGACTTTTTAATAGCAGCCATTCTGACCAGCATGAGATGGTACCTCATTGTGGTTTTGATTTGCATTTCTCTGATAATGAGCAATGTTGAGCATCTTTTCATGTATTTGTTAGCCATCTGTGTGTCTTCTTTGGAGGAATATCTCTTTAGTTCTTTGGCTCATTTTTTGATTGGGTTGCTTATTTTTCTGGAATTGAGCTGCAGGAGCTACTTGTATATTTTTGAGATTAATTCTTTTTCAGTTGTTTCATTTGCCATTATTTTCTCCCATTCTGAAGGCTGTCTTTTCACATTGCTTATAGTTTCCTTGGTTGTGCAAAAGCTTTTAAGTTTAATTAGGTCCAATTTGTTTATTTTTGCTTTTATTTCAATTACTCTGGGAGGTGGGTCATAAAAGATCCTGCTGCAATTTATGTCAGAGACTGTTTTGCCTGTGTTTTTCTCTAAGAGTTTTATACTTTCTGGTCTTACGTTTAGATCATTAATCCATTTTGAGTTTATGTTTGTGTATGGTGTTAAAGAGTGTTCTAGTTTCATTCTTTTACAAGCAGTTGAACAGTTTTCCCAGCACCACTTGTTGAAGAGATTGTGTTTTCTCAATTGTATATTCTTGCCTCCTTTGTCGAAGATAAGGTGTCCATATGTGTGTGGATTTATCTCTGGGCTTTCTATTTTGTTCCATTGATCTTTATTTCTGTCTTTGTGCCAGTACCATACTATCTTGATGACTGTAAGTTTGTAATATAGTCTGAAGTCAGGCAGGTTTATTCCTCTAGTTCCATTCTTCTTTCTCAAGATTGCTTTGACTATTCGAGGTTTTTTTGTATTTCAATACAAATTGTGAAATTATTTGTTCTAGTTCTGTCAAAAATACTGTTGGTAGCTTGATAGGGATTGCAATGAATCTATATAATGCTTTGGTTAGTATACTCATTTTCACTATATTCATTCTTCTGATCCACGAACATGGTATATTTCTCCATCTATTTGTGTCATCTTTGATTTCTTTCATCAGTGTTTTATATTTTTCTATATATAGGTCTTTTGTTTCTTTAGGTAGATATATTCGTAAGTATTTTATTCTTTTCATTGCAATGGTGAATTGAATTGTTTCCTTAATTTCTCTTTCTGTTTTGTCCTTGATAGTGTATAGGAATGCAAGGTATTTATTTGTGCTAATTTTATATCCTACAACTTTACTATATTCATTGATTAGCTCTAGTAATTTTCTGGTGGAGTCTTTAGGCTTTTCCTATGTGGAAGATCATGTCATCTGCAAACAGTGAGAGTTTTACTTCTTCTTTTCCAACCTGTAATCCTTTTATTCATTTTTCTTCTCTGATTGCTGTGGCTAAAACTTCCAAAGCTATCTTGAATAGTAGTGGTGAGAGTGGGCACCCTTGTCTTGTTCCTGACTTTAGGGGAAATACTTTCAATTTTTCACCATTGAGGATAATGTTTGCAGTGGGTTTATAATTTATGGCTTTAATTATGTTGAGGTATGTTCGTATGTTCTTTCTATGCCTGCTTTCTGGAGGGTTTTTATTATAAATTGATGTGGAATTTTGTCAAAGGCTTTCTCTGCATCTATTGAGATAATCATATGGTTTTTATCTTTCAATTTGTTAATATGGTGTATCACATTGATTGATTTGTGAATATTGAAGAATCCGTGCATCCCTGGGATAAAGCTCACTTGGTCATGATGTATGATCTTTTTAATATGTTATTGGATTCTGTTTGCTAGAATTTTGTTAAGGATTTTTGCATCTATTGGCCTGCAGTTCTCTTTTTTTTTGTGGAATCTTTAGGCATCTGGTTTTGGTATTATGGTGATGGTGGCCTCATAGAATGAGTTTTGAAGTTTAATTTCTTCTGCAATTTTCTGGAAGAGTTTGAGTAGGATAAGTGTTAGCTCTTCTCTAAATTTTTGGCAGAATTCACCTTTGAAGTCATCTGGTCCTGGGCTTTTGTTTGTTGGAAGATTTTTTTATTGCAGTTTCGATTTCCATGCTTGTGATGGGTCTGTTACGATTTTCGATTTCTTCCTGGTTCAGTTTTGGAAGGTTATACTTTTCTACGAATTTGTCCATTTCTTCCAAGTTGTCCATTTTATTGGCATATAGTTGCTGATAGTAGTCTCTTATGATGCTCTCTATTTCTGTGTTGTCTGTTGTGATTTCTCCATTTTCATTTCTAATTTTGTTGATTTTATTCTTCTCCCCCCCCCCTTTTTTTTTTTTTGGATGAGTCTAGCTAATGGTTTGGCTATTTTATTTAACTTCTCAAACAACCAGCTTTTAGCTTTGTTGATTTTTGCTATGGTCTCCTTTATTTCTTTTTCATTTCTTTCTGCCCTGCTGTACTGTTAAGTCGCTTCAGTCATGTCCGACTCTGTGCGAACCCATAGACAGCAGCCCACCAGGCTCCCCCATCCCTGGGATTCTCCAGGCAAGAACACTGGAGTGGGTTGCCATGTCCTTCTCCAATGCATCAAAGTGAAAGTGAAGTCGCTCAGTCGTGTCCGACTCTTAGCGACCCCATAGACTGCAGCCTATCAGGCTCCTCCACCCATGGGATTTTCCAGGCAAGAGTACTGGAGTGGTTCACCAGTGCCTCCTCCTGCCTTAATTTTTATGATTTCTTTCCTTCTACTAACACTGGGGATCTTTATTTCTTCTTTTTATAGTTGCTTTAGATGTAGAGTTAGGTTATTTATTTGAGTTTTCTCCTCTTTCTTGAGGTAGGCTTGTATTGCTATGAACCGTCCCCTTAGCACTGCTTTTACTGAATCCCATAGGTTTTGGGTTGTCGTATTTTCATTTTCATTCATTTCTATGCATATTTTGATTCCTTTTTTTTTCTTAATTTCTTCTGTGATTTGTTGGTTATTCAGAAGTGTGTTGTTTATCCTCCATATTTTTGTATTTTTAACACTTTTTTTTTTCTGTAGTTAACAACTAATCTTACAGCACTGTGACCAGAAAAGATGCTTGAGATGATTTCAATTTTTTTTTTTAACTTAACAAGATTAGATTTATGGCCCAGGATGTGATCTATCTTGGAGAAGATTCCGTGTGCACTTGAGAAAAAGGTGAATTTCATTGTTTAGGGGTAAAATCTCCTATTGATATTAATTAGGTCTAATTGTTTTTGTATCATTTAAAGTTTGTGTTTCCTTGCTAATTTTCTGTTTAGTTGATCTATCCATAGGTGTAAGTGGGGTATTAAAGTCTCCCACTATTATTGTGTTATTGTTAATTTCCCCTTACATACTTGTTAGCATTTCCTTACATATTGTGGTGCTCCTATATTGGGTGCATATATATTTATAATTGTTATATGTTCTTCTTGGATTGATCCTTTGATCGTTATGTAGTATCCTTCTTTGTCTCTTTCTATGGCTTTTATTTCACAGTCTATTTTATCTTATATGAATATTGCTACTCCTGCTTTTAGTCTCCATTTGTGTGAAATAACTTTTTCTAGCTCTTCACTTTCAGTCTGTATGTGTCCCTTGTTTCAAGGTGGGTCTCTTGTACACAGCATATATAGGGGTCTTGTTTTCGTATCCATTCAGCCAGTCTTTGTCTTTTGGTTGGAGCATTCAACCCATTTACATTTAAGGAAATTATTGATAAGTATGATCCCATTGCCATTACTTTATTGTTTGGATTCGAGTTTATAAACCTTTTCTGTGTTTCCTGTGTAGAGAAGATTCTTTAGCATTTGTTGAAGAGCTGGTTTGGTGGAGCTGAATTCTCTCAGCTTGTGCTTGTCTGTAAAGTTTTTGATTTCTCCTCCATATTTGAATGAGATCCTTGCTGGTTATAGTAATCTGGGTTGTAGGTTTTTCTCTTTCATTAGTTTAAGTATGTCCTGCCATTCCCTTCTGACATGAAGAGTTTCTATTGAAAGATCAGCTGTTATCCTTATGGGATCCTCTTGTGAGGTATTTGTTGCTTTTCCCTTTCTACATTTAATATTTGCTTTTTGTGTTTGATCTTCGTATGTTTGAATAATATGTGTCTTGGGGTGTTTTGCCTTGGGTTTATTCTGTTTGGGAATCTCTGGGTTTCTTGGACTTGGGTGACTATTTCCTTCCCCATTTTAGGGAAGTTTTCAACTATTATCTCCTCAAGTGTTTTCTTATGGCCTTTCTTGTAGTCTTCTTCCGGGCCTCCTATGATTTAAATGTTGGGGCATTTAACATTGTTCCAGAGGGCAGTGGCACCCCACTCCAGTACTCTTGCCTGGAAAATTGCATGGATGGAGGAGCCTGGTGGGCTGCAATCCATAGGGTCACTAAGATTCGGGCATGACTGAGCAATTTATCTTTCACTTTTCACTTTCATGCATTGGAGAAGGAAATGGCAACCCACTCCATTGTTCTTGCCTAGAGAATCCCAGGGATGGGGGAGCCTGATGGGCTGCCGCCTATGGGGTCACACAGAGTTGGGCATGACTGAAGTGACTTAGTAGCAGCAGCAGCAGCAGCAGCAGAGGTATCTGAGATTGTCCTAATTTCTTTTTGTTTGTTTGTTTGTTTTGTTTTTTCTTTTTTTCTCTCTGCTTCATTTATTTCCAACCTTCTATTTTCCACCTCATTTATCCTATCTTCTGCCTCAGTTATTCTACTGTTCGTTCCCTCTAGAGTGTTTTTTATCTCAGTTTTGCATTATTTATTATTGATTGACTCTTTTTTACTTCTTCTAGGTCCTTGTTAAACATTTACATCTTCTCAGTCCTTGTCTTTAGTCTATTTATCTGTAACTCCGTTTTGTTTTCAAGATTTTGAATCATCTTTACTATCATTATTCTGAATTTTTTTTCAGGTAGACTATCTCCTTCTCTTTTGTTTGGTTTGGTGGGCATTTATCATGTTCCTTTACCTGCTGAAAACTTCGCTGCCTTTTCATTTTGTTTAGATTTCTCTGTTTGGGGTGTCCTTTCTGTATGCTGAAAATTTGTGGTTCCTCTTTATTGTGGAGGTTGCTCCTTGTGGGTGGGGTTGGACGAGTGGCTTGTCAAGGTTTCCTGGCTAGGGAAGCTTGTGGCTGTGTTCCAGTAGGTGGGACTGGATCTCATCTCTCTGGAGTTCAATGAAGTGCCCAGTAGTGAGATTTGAGGTGTCTATGGGTTTGGTGTGACTTTGGGCAGCCTGTCTTTTAATGCTCAGGGCTATGTTTCTGCATTGCTGGAGAATCAGCATGGTATGTCTTGCTCTGGAACTTGGCTCTTGGGTATAGCTTGGTTTCAGTGTAGGTATGGAGGCTTTTGCATGAGCTCTTGCTGATTAATGTTCCCTGGAGTCAGGAGTTTTCTGGTATTTTCAAGTTTTGGATTTAAGCCTCCCGACTCTGGCTTTCTGTCTTATTCTTACAGTAGCTTCAAGACTTCTCCATCCATACAGCACAGATGATAAAACATCTAGGTTAATGGTGAAAAAACATTCTCTACAGTGAGGGACACCCAGAGAGGTTCACAGAGCTACATGGAGAAAAGAAGAGGCTTGAGGGAGATAGAGGTAACTAGGAAGAGAAGAAACTAGCCAGTAATTAGTTCCCTAAGTGTTGGACTGTTAAGAAGGCTGAGTGCCAAATAACTGATGCTTTTGAACTGTGGTGTTGGAGAATTCTCTTGCAAGTTCCTCAGTCCATCCTAAAGGAGATCATTCCTAGGTGTTCATTGGAAGGACGGATGCTGAGGCTGAAAGTCCAATACTTTGGCCACCTCATGCGAAGAGTTGCCTCATTGGAAAATACCCTGATGCTGGGAGGGTTTAGGGGCAGGAGGAGAAGGGGACGACAGAGGGTGAGATGGCTGGATGGCATCACCAACTCAATGCACATGAGTTTGGGTGAACTCCGGGAGTTGGTGATGGACAGTGAGACCTGGCTTGCTGCAATTCATGGGGTCGCAAAGAGTTGGATACAACTGAGCAACTGAACTGAACTGAATTGAAGTGTTCTCCACAGCCTGGAACACTCAGAGAAATTCACAGAGTTAAGTAGAGAAGAGAGTATGAGGGAGGAGACAGAGGTGGTTTAGGAAAGAAAAGGGAGATTCAAAAGGGGAGAGAGTAATCAAGCCAGTAATCACACCCCAAAGCAAAAATGGATCCTGAAGATTAGATTCTTAAAGGTGCAAAATTGACAACAAATACCAAAAAGCAAAGATTAAAAATCTAGAGTAGAGGTTAGATGCTGAAAAATACAATATTAAAAATACAAAACAAAATCAATCTCAAAAATTATAAAATATATATATATGATATTTGCTTTAAAAAATAGGTCTTTTTTTCCAAGGTAATAGTTGATTATGGAAATAAAAAAGGATTAATAAAGAACTTAAAAATTAAAAAATGGTAATAGTAAAATATTTCTAGGAATTTCTCTGGAGCTGTTGAGGGCAGTGTGGGTCCAGCTCAGTTTCAGATAGTTCCCTGTTCCAGTTTATACTTCTTCTGATGGTATATAGGCCCCTTCCAATGTACTCAGTGCTAACTACAGGGTTTTACTCTGTTGCACCTGTCACTTCCAAAGCGGTTCCCTCTTTGTTTACTTTGGCTTCCCCTGTTTGCAAGTCTCTTCAGTGTCTAATTTCTTCCCTGACACAGGAGGGTGAAGGTGGTCACTTATTTAGGCTCACTTGTTCAGTTGTGCTGTGAAGAGGGAGGAACACTGCAAACAAATATTGCTGGCATGTGTGGGGAGTGCTTTGGAGTGTATGAACCACATTGGGTTTGCCCCAGCTCATGGTGGGTGTGCTTTCCTGGTCTACACTGCTCAGGCTCCAGGTTGCTCTGCAAGGGAACTATCCAAAGTGGGCCCTGGATTTTGTGCAATTTCCAGGTCTAAGCTGCTCAGGTTCAGGTTCTCAGGTACTCCACAAAGGCACAGACCTGGTTGCGCATGCATTTTGTGCCCTTCCCAGGCCCGAACAGCTCAGGCGACCAGGTGCTTGGTGCATGCACTGTCCCAGGTGGGCTGTGCCTCCTAATCACCTCCCTGGTCCCAGCCACATAGTTTTCCTATGCACCACACGAGTGCAGTCTCAGGTGTGCTGTGTGCTTCCTCTGGGGAGCTGATCTCTGGCTGCAACCCTCCTGGGAGACGTCAACCGTCCAGGATCCCAGGAAGACTTGGTTAGCAACTGGAAGCAGGCTCACAGTTTGGTGAAGGATGCCATCTATGGGGCCAAGATTGCCACTTGCCTTCCAGCTCTGGCTATCACCTGCCTGCCTCTCTGCTTCCAGTGAGGGGATGGGCCGGTCTGCACCCGGCTAGCTCTCCTTTGGTATTCACTCAATCCTTTGTTTTGTGAGTGGTCCAGGCTGTGCCTTAGGTTACAGCTTTTTGCAGGAAAGTTCTCTCTCTCTCCCTCTCTCTCTCTCTCTCTCTCTCTCTCTCTCTCTCTCTCTCTCTTTCTTTATTTCTCTGTCCATCTATCCCATAGTTTGGGTTGCTGTCTCACGTTAGCTTCCTCAGATTGTCCTCAGGGCATTCAGGCCTGGTCCTTACCCTAAGCATGCAGCTGGCACCTCCCTGTTCAGCCCCGCTTGCTGGTGGCAGACTCGAGTGTCTGGGCTACTTCTCCACTGTGAGTTGCGGTTAGGCACATATTCTGTGGTGTTTTTTTTTTTTTTCCCCCTCCCGGTTATGTTGCCCTCTGAGATTCCAAAACTCCCCACAGACCCATCAGTGAGAGGGTTTCCTGATATTTAGAAACTTCTCCTTCTTCATGATTCACTCCCCGGTATGGGTCACCATTCCTAACTCTTTTGTCTCTCTTTTTGTCTCTTATATTTTGTCCTACCTCCTTTCAAAGAGAATGGGCTGCTTTTCTGGGTGCCTGGTGTCCTCTGCCAGCATTCAGAAGGTGTTTTGTGGAAATTGCCCAGCATTCAAATGATCTTTTGATGAATTTGCTGGGGAAAAAGTGGTCTTCCTGTCCTATTCCTCCTCTATCTTACATATCTTAGCATATTCTTTAAAAATAAAATGCAATGATTAAATTTCTTCCGTAATATATGATTTATATAATGAGTACTATTTTTCACCTAGTTTTCAATTTTTATAATTATAAAAAAGATTATGATAAAAACTTCTGTTAACGTTAGTCTACATCTTTTACTATTTCCTTAGAGTAGAAGATCAGTTACACTATATTGAAGAAGCTATGTGGAACATTACCAAAGTCTATACTAAATTTGGCATTGCTTGGAGAATGCGAAAGGTAAGAAACAAATGGGCAAGATTGTGTAGGAAGATATTTAAGTACAACTAATAGAATCTTGCATGCATGCATACTCAGTTGGTCAGTTATGTCAGACTCTGAAGCCCCAGGGACTGCAGCCTGCCAGGCAAGAATACTGGATTGGTTTGCCATTTCCTTCTCCAAATAGAATCTAAGATTTCTCCTTTACAGAGGTCTACAGAGATATGGATCTTCAGCAACTCTGTATCTCATAAGTAAAAAAAGTTATGGATATGTACAGAGAAACTGCATATAACCTGTCTTGCTTGCTGTTTTTCCACTTCTGGCCTTTTGTCACATCTATACACATTTTCAAAAATTTGTTGAAAGGTATGTCAAGGATGTTGTTCAGTCACTCAGTCATGTTTGACTCTTATCAACCTCATGGACTGCAGCACACCAGGTTTCCCTGTCTTTCACTATCTCCTGGAGTTTGCTCAAACTCATGTCCATTGAGTGAATCCTGACATCCAACCATCTTATCCTCTGTTGCCCCCTTCTCCTCCTGCCCTCAAATTTTCCCAGCATCATGGTCTTTTCCAGTGAGCTGGCTCTTCACATCAGGTGGCCAAAGTATTGGAGCTTCAGCTTTGGCATCAGTCCTTTCAATGAATATTCAGGGTTGATTTCCTTTAGGATGGACTGGTTGGATTGCCTTGCAGTCTAAGGGACTCTCAAGAGTCTTCTTCAACACCACAGTTTGAAAGCATCAATTCTTCAGCACTCAGTCTGCTTTATGGTCCAACTCTCACATCCATACATGACTATTGCAAAAACCATAGCTTTCACCATACACACCTTTGTTGGCAAAGTGATATCTCTGCTTTTTAATACACTGTCTAGGTTTGTCATCGGAGAAGGCAATGGCAACCCACTCCAGTACTCTTGCCTGGCAAATCCCATGGGCAGAGGAGCCTGGTAGGCTGCAGTCCATGGGGTCGCTAAGAGTCGAACACGACTGAGTGACTTCACTTTCACTTTTCACTTTCATGCATTGGAGAAGTGAAAGTGAAGTCGCTCAGTCGTGTTCAACTCTTTGCAACCCCATGGACTGAAGCCCACCAAGCTCCTCCGTCCATGGGATTCTCCAGGCAAAATACTGGAGTGGGTTGCCATTTCCTTCTCCAGGGGATCTTCCCGACCCAGGGATCGAACCCAGGTCTCCCGCATTGCAGGCAGATGCTTTAACCTCTGCACCACCAGGGAAGAAAGGAAATGGCAACCCACTCCAGTGTTCTTGCCTGGAGAGTCGTGACAGCAGAGCCTGGTGGGCTGCCGTCTATGGGGTTGTACAGAGGTGGACATGACTGAAGCGACTTAGCAGCAGCAGCAGCAGCAGCAGGTTTGTCATGGCTTTTCTTCCAAGGAGAAAGTGTCCTTTAATTTCATGGCTGCAGTCACTGTCTGCCTAAGAAAATAAAGTCTGTCACTGTTTCCATTTTTTCCCCACTTATTTGCCATGGAGTGATAGGCCCAGATATAGGGTAGTGTCTTCTGCATATCTGAGGTTATTGATATTTCACCTGGCAATCTTGATACTAGCTTGTGATTTATCCAGCCCAGCATTTTGCATGATATACTCTGAACATAAGTTAAATAAACCAGGTGACAATATACAGCCTTGACATGGTCCTTTCCCAATGTGGAAACAATCTGCTGTTCCATGTCTGGTTCTAACTATTGCTTCTTGAGCTGCATATAGGTTTCTCAGGAGGGAGGGTAAAGTGGTCTAGTCATCCCATCACTTTAAGAATCTTCCACAGTTTGTTTTGATCCACACAGTCCAAGGCTTTAGCATAGTTAATAAAGTAGAAATAGAATTTTTTTCTGGAATTCTCTTTCTTTTTCTATGATCCAATGGAATTTTGGCAATTTGATCTCTGGTTCCACTATCTTTTCTAAATCTAGCTTGTACATATGGAATTTCCTGGTTCATGTACTGTTGAGGCCTAGCTTGAAGGATTTTGAGCATTACCTTCCTCGCATGTGAAATGAGGACAATTGTGCTGTAGTTGGAACATTCTTTGGCACTGCCCTTTGTTATTGGAATGAAAACTGACCTTTTCCAGTCCTGTGGCCACTGCTGAGTTTTCCGAATTTGGCAAATGCCACTTTGAAGTGTCTTTGATTATGTTTTCTGAAATGGATTATTTCAATAACTTCAGTAGTATTTTTGAGAAATCCAGTGTAAGACTGAAAATAATATATATTGTTTTTATGTAGAAATGAACACAATGTTTGATTATCTTATAGAAGACACCGAGTTAATGTTTCTCATATAAGCTATGAAGATCAGCTGTTTATCTTGACTAGAAATAATGTGAAATATCTTTTTATGGTATATTTTTCTACTTATTTTCAATATTGTTTTTATTTAATCTCTCAGTGGTTTATTCTGAAGGCCTTTTTTGTACCAAGTGGTTCTCCTAATAAGATTTACAATTAAATTGTGACTCTCCACAATGAGAGAAAGGTAGTCCTTTCTTTCCACCATGAATCCTCACATCCTAGAATAGACTAAAAATTAAATAATTCACTCTAGAAGAATCCATTTTAGTGATCAGTTTTTAATTAGAGAGTCTAGGCAATAAAGTTGTTTTGACTGGAAAATAGAACCAGCAGAGTGTGAAAGGAGTGAAAATCAAGTAGAAATAAATATTATCAGCACTTTTCTATTGTGAAAGATAGGCTGACAAACTGAGGATGATCTCACTCCACATCCTGTGAAAGGCTGTCTTCTGGTTCCAGCTGAGCCTGAGCCTTTGTCTACACTCCATGTGCTTGGCTGATATAAGTAGTGTAGGATGTCCATAAGGATAGAATAGGCCACAAATTTGCTGCCTTTTTGAAATACAAATATGAGTTGGACTCAAATGATGAAATGCTGAAAACACCAGTTTTTTGGTGATGAGAAAAAATTTTGAAACCAGAAAGACTTCATCAATCCTCAGCTAAGACTTGCCAGGTAATACAAGTAACAATTTAACTGTACTCACCAAGGCAGTTTGTTGCTCCAAAATGTATGGTTTTCTCATTGGTTCTTCCTCAATCTACTTAATAGAGGAAGGGTGTCAACCAACATGTATTGTAAAGAGAGTAGTCTGAGATTGCAACTAATTCCTTATACAACATACACAATTGTACTTATACAATGTACACAAGCAAATACAATTTGCAACCAGGTTTTTTAATCATGCACTTGAAAATATACAAGAAACTTCTTCATTTCATGATTAAGAAAATTTCAGAGAACAAGATGACGGAGGAGTAGGTGGATGTGGAGTGCATCTCTCTCCATGGATACATCAGGAATACACCTTCAGACACAGAAGTGCATGCAGAACACCAGCTGAGAGCAGACAGGAGTACCTGACCAGAGGAAAAGAATATATAGACCCACACAAACCTGGCTAGGATGAAAGAACTAAGTGGAAAAACAGGAGTGTTAGTAGGACTGGACTGCCCTCAGCAGGTGGGGGAACTGAAGCAAGGGTCCAATCCCCACATCAGGGCAATTGTCTGAGTCAGAGGAGAAACATTTAAGGCTGAGAGTGAAACAGCTGATCTGTGGCAGCCGAAATGGAATGAGAAGCAGACAGTTCTTGCCACAGCCATACGTACCCCAACAGGAACAAGCGTCCGCTGGAAGGTGCAGTGGCTGAGAGCTGGAGTTTGGGGAGTGCGGAGCAATCCTAGGGCAAGGGCTGCTGTTAACTGTGGAGAGAGAGATCCAGGAGAGGTGGGGGAGGAGATTGTGATGGGAAATGCCTGTGGAGGACAGTCCAGCAACCATGGAAACAAGGCGATACTGCTGAGTCACGTGTAGGGGGTGGAGCCATCACCGTAGCCTCTCTCTCCCCACATGCCAGCATCAGCAGCTGAACAATAGAGAGGTTGGCCCATCAAAGGCCTGACACCAACTACAGAGCAAGACTCCACCCAGGGTGCTCCTTTACGTGACTAATGCTGCTGAACCACAGAGTAGGATCCCACCTAAGGTGTCCCTTTAAGTGCATGATGTGCCAGTCTATAGAGTAGGATCCCATCCATGGGGTCCTATGTGCCTGACACATGGAACAACAGAGAAGGACCCCAGGCAAGGGAACCCTCCAAGTGCCTGAATGGGTGAAGCTATGGGGAAAAACTGGCCAAAGGCCTTCTGATCACCAGCTACAAGAGGCTCAAAAAAAGACTGTGATAAAGCCATACCTCCTACAGCAGAAGCAGTCCATGTCCGAGCACACTAGACACCAACAGGTTCCCCTGAAGCAAGTAGTTGCACCACCTTCAGTCTTAACTCTCACTGGGGCAGGGTTGCCACAGGCAAAAATAGTCTTGTGTCTATGTGCACATGGTCGCTTCACTAGTGTCCAACTCTTTGCAACCCTGTAGACTGTGGGCCACCAGGCTTCTCTGTCAGGGAAGGGGGTTCTCCAGGCAAGAATACTGGAGTGTAGTGGTCAGTGCTTGTTGCCATACACTTCTAGAGCACTATACTCCCTGCTGCTCTTGCTGCCAACTCCCCTGAGTACCTGGTGCTGCCAGAAACCCTGCGACCCAAGCAGCTTTACTACCTCCACACATGACCCTCACAGGGGCAAACCCAAGTCCTCCAGGGCAGTCTCAGGAACAAACCTCAGTGGACGACAACAAGCAGATGTGGAAATAAAACCACAATTGAAACCCAGAGGCAGTGAGGATAAGGAATAAGTCCCCAAACCTTCCCACTAGCTGTACAAGCTGCAGATTAAATCAACATGATCAACTGGGTAGACTCTGTGTCTGTGGAATGTATAAAAGGTCATTGAGAGTTCCCACAAAAGAAAGCACACTAGTTCTGACAGCTGTGGACATTAGAGGCAAGAACACATAGGAGCAGGACCAGATTAGAATCTGAGCTGCCCCTAGAACAGGTCCAGAGATCAGCACAGTGTGTTGGAGGGCATCCTAGAGAGATGAGGTAAACTGAGACTCCCAGCAAGGGGAATGACTCTGACAGCAATTACTCAAGAAAAATATTGATTATTCTTATGTTTTGACTTGCTCTGTAGGCTCTTTTGGATTTTTTTTTCTTTTTATCCACACTCTGATGTAGTTGTTGATCTTATTGGCACTATGAAATCTAACTAAGCATTTGAGCTAATATTTTTTTTCCTCAGGCATATTTTTTATTGCTGTTAGAAACCTCTGCATCTGTGTTGGGCTTTTGCAGTTCTGTGGGGTTTTCCTTTACTTTTTTCTTTTTTTTTTTCTAACTTAACCTAAATCAAATCCCTTATGATGATACAATGGAAGTGAGAAATATATTTAAGGGATGAGATCTGATAAACAGAGGGCCTGATGAACTATGGACGGAGGTTCACAACATTGTACAGGAGGCAGGAATCAAGACCATCCTCAAGAAAAAGAAATGTAAAAAAGCAAAATGGCTGCCTGAGGAAGCCTTAAAATTAGCTGTGAAAAGAAGGGAACTGTAAAGCAAAGGAGAAAAGGAAAGATATACCCATTTGAAAGCAGAGTTCCAAAGAATAGCAAGGAGAGACAAGAAAACCTTCCTCAGTGAACAATGGAAAGAGTAGAGAGAAACAACAGAGTGGGAAAGACTAGAGATCTCTTCAAGAAAATTAGAGATACCAAGGGAACATTTCATGCAAAGATGGGCTCAATGAAGGACAGAAATGGTAGGGACCTAACAGAAGCAGAAGATATTAAGAAGAGGTGGCAAGAATACACAGAAGAACTACACAAAAAAAATCTTCACAACCCAGATAATCACGATGGTGTGATCACTCACCTAGAGCCAGACATCCTGGAATGTGAAATCAAATAGGCCTTAAGAAGCATCACTACAAACAACGCTAGTGGAGGTGAAGGAATTCCAGTAAAGCTATTTCAAATCCTAAAAGACGATGCTGTGAAAGTGCTGCATTCAACGTGCCAGCAAATGTGGAAAACTCAGCAGTGGCCACAGGACTGGAAAGGTCAGTTTTCATTCCAATCCCAAAGAAAGGCAATGCCAAAGAATACTCAAACTACAGCACAATTGCACTCATCTCACAGGCTAGTGAAGTAATGCTCAAAATTCTCCAGGCCAGGCTTTAGCAATACATGTACCGTGAACTTCCAGATGTTCAAGCTAGTTTTAGAAAAGTCAGAGGAACCAGAGATAAAGTTGCCAGAATCCCCTGGATCATCAAAAAAGCAAGAGCATTCCAGAAAAAAAAAAATCTCTTTCTGCTTTATTGACTGTGCCAAAGCCTTTGACTGTGTGGATCACAATAAACTGTGGAAAATTCTGAAAGAGATGGGAATACCAGACCACCTGAACTGCCTCTTGAGAAATCTGTATGCAGGTCAGAAAGCAACAGTTAGAACTGGACATGGAACAACAGACTGGTTTCAAATAGGAAAAGGAGTACGTCAAGGCTGTATATTGTCACCCTGCTTATTTAGCTTATATGCAGAGTCCATCATGAGAAATGCTGGGCTGGAGGAAGCACAAGCTGGAATCAAGATTGCCGGGAGAAATATCAATAACCTCAGATACACAGATGACACCACCCTTATGGCAGAAAGTGAAGAAGAACTAAAGAGTCTCTTGATGAAAGTGAAAGAGGAGAGGGAAAAGTTGGCTTAAAGCTTAACATTCGGAAAACAAAGATCATGGCATCTGGTCCCATTACTTCATGGGAAATAGATGTGGAAACAGTAGAAACAGTGTCAGACTTTATCTTTTCGGGCTCCAAAATCACTGCAGATGGTGACTGCAGCCATGAAATTAAAAGGTGCTTACTTCTTGGAAGGAAAGTTATGACCAACCTTGATAGCATATTGAAAAGCAGAGACATTACTTTTCCAACAAAGGTCTGTCTAGTCAAAGCTGTGGTATTTCCAGTGGTCATGTATGGATGTGATAGTTGGACTATGAAGAAAGCTAAGTGCTGAAGAATGGATGCTTTTGAACTGTGGTGTTGGAGAAGACTCTTGAGAGTCCCGTGGACTGCAAGGAGATCCAACCAGTCCATTCTGAAGGAGATCAGTCCTGGGTGTTCATTGGAAGGACTGATGCTAAAGCTGAAACTCCAGTACTTTGGACACCTCATGTGAAGAGCTGACTTATTGGAAAAGGCTCTGATGCTGGGAGGGATTGGGGGCAGGAGGAGAAGAGGTCGACAGAGGATGAGATGGCTGGATGGCATCACAGACTCGATGGACATGAGTCTGAGTAAACTCCGGGCGTTGGTGATGGACAGGGAGGCCTGGCCTGCTGCAATTCATGGGGTCTCAAAGAGTTGGACACGACTGAGTGACTGCACTGAACTGAACTGAATGGAGAAACAGACATAGAGAATAGAGTTATGGACATGGGGAGAAAGGAGGATAGGGTGAAATGTAGGGAAAGAGTAACATGGAAAGCTACATTATCATATGTAAAATAGATTTAGCCAATGGGAATTTGCTATACGGCTCAGGAAACTCAAAAATGGACTCTATATCAATCTAGAGCGTGGGATGGGGTGGGACATGGGAGAGAGGTTCAAAAGGGAGGGGATATTCATATACCTATGGCTGATTTATGTTGAGGTTTGACAAAAACAATATTCTGTAAAGCAATTATCCTTCAATAAAAAAATTAATTATTTTTTTAAGTCCAGTAAATCCATGAGAAAGTAAAGATACTCCATTGTGTCTGACTCTTCATGGGTTCAAACTCAGGTCTCCCACATGGTGGGCAGACTCTTTAGCCTCTGAGCCACGGGGAATCCCATAAATCCATGTAGCATACCTAAATCTAGACAAATTATCTGCGGCAGAACTGGCACTAGAATTCTTCTCCTTACCCCAGGTCCATTGTATTTCATCAAACAATACAGCCAGCTGCTTAGAGTATTTGATGAAAAGCAAATGTCAGATGTTGAAGCAAAGCACAAGCTGTGGAATAACACTAATGCCATTCAATGACTGTTAACCTGTGTGAATTCAACCCAAATGACCCTGTGTTATTAAGTTAAAGAATATGATACCAAATGCAGAGAAGGCAATGGCAACCCACTCCAGTACTCTTGCCTGGAAAATCCCATGGATGGAGAAGCCTGGTAGGCTGCAGTCCATGGGGTCGCTAATAGTCGGGCATGACTGAGCGACTTCACTTTCACTTTTCACTTTCATACATTGGAGAAGGCAGTGGCAACCCACTCCAGTGTTCTTGCCTGGAGAATCCCAGGGACTGGGGAGCCAGGTGGGCTGCCGTCTATGTGGTCACACAGAGTCGGACACGACTGAAGCGACTTAGCAGCAGCTTTCCAAAAATAATAAGTGACTTCTCCGTTTGTAGCAGTCCACAACTCACAAAATTATCACCAAGATATTTTCTATTTCATTTTGAATATATATGCAAAAATATTTTTATTATTTATTATATTTTAAGGATTTTTCAATATAAGTTATTTCAACCTTGCTTTCTTTATGTATATTTTATCACCAAGCAAGGATGCAGGCCTGTTCCTCATGCCCCTTTTCATATATTTGATTTCAGTTCAGTTCAGTTCAGTTCAGTCGCTCAGTCGTGTCCAACTCTTTGCGACCCCATGAATCCCAGCAGGCCAGGCCTCCCTGTCCATCACCATCTCCCGGAGTTCACTTAGACTCACATCCATCAAGCTCATTTCATCCCCAGTCGTCCCCTTCTCCTCCTGCCCCCAATCCCTCCCAGCATCAAAGTCTTTTCCAATGAGTCAGCTCTTTGCGTGAGATGGCCAAAGTACTGGAGCTTCAGCTTTATTATCATTCCTTCCGAAGAAATCCAAGGGTTGATCTCCTTCAGAATGGACTGGTTGGATCTCCTTGCAGTCCAAGGGACTCTCAAGAGTCTTCTCCAACACCACAGTTCAAAAGCATCAATTCTTCAGTGCTCAGCCTTCTTCACAGTCCAACTCTCACATCCATACATGACCACAGGAAAAACCATAGCCTTGACTAGACGGACCTTAGTCGGGAAAGTAAGGTCTCTGCTTTTGAATATGCTATCTAAGTTGGTCATAACTTTTCTTCCAAGGAGTAAGCGTCTTTTAATTTCACGGCTGCAGTCACCATCTGCAGTGATTTTGGAGCCCCCCAAAATAAAGTCTGACACTGTTTCTACTGTTTCCACATCTATTTCCCATGAAGTGATGGGACCAGATGCCATGATCTTTGTTTTCTGAATGTTAAGCTTTAAGCCAACTTTTCCCTCTCCTCTTTCACTTTCATCAAGAGGCTTTTTAGCTCCTCTTTAATTTCTGCCATAAGGGTGGTGTCATCTGCATATCTGAGGTTATTGATATTTCTCCCGACAACTTGATTCCAGCTTGTGTTTCTTCCAGTCCAGTGTTTCTCATGATGGACTCTGCATAGAAGTTAAATAAGCAGGGTTACAATATACAGCCTTGACGTACTCCTTTCCATATTTGGAACCAGTCTGTTGTTCGATGGCCAGTTCTAACTGTTGCTTCCTGACCTGCATACAGATTTCTCAGGAGGCAGGTCAGGTGGTCTGGTATTCCCATCTCTTTCAGAATTTTCCACAGTTTATTGTGATCCACACAGTCAAAGGCTTTGGCATGGTCAATAAAGCAGAAATAGATGTTTTTCTGGAAATCTCTTGCTTTTTCCATGATCCAGTGGATGTTGGCAATTTGATCTCTGGTTCCTATGCCTTTTCTAAAACCAGCTTGAACGTATTGCTGAAGCCTGGCTTGGAGAATTTTGAGCATTACTTGACTAGCATGTGAGATGAGCGCAATTGTGTGGTAGTTTGAGCATTGTGTTGCATTGCCTTTCTTTGGAATTGGAATGAAAACTGACCTTTTCCAGTCCTGTGGCCACTGCTGAGTTTTCCAAATTTGCTGGCATAGTGAGTGCAGCACTTTCACAGCATCATCTTTCAGGATTTGAAACAGCTCAACTGGCATTCCATCACCTTCACTAGCTTTGTTCTTAGTGATGCTTTCTAAGGCTCACTTGACTTCACATTCCAAGATGTCTGGCTCTAGATTAGTGATCACATCATCATGATTATCTGGGTCGTGAAGATCATTTTTGTACACTTCTTCCGTGTATTCTTACCACCTCTTCTTAATATCTTCTGCTTCTGTTAGGTCCAGACCATTTCTGTCCTTCATTGAGCCCATATTTGCATGAACTGTTCCCTTGGTATCTATAATTTTCCAGAAGAAATCTCTAGTCTTTCCCATTCTGTTCTTTTCCTCTATTTCTTTGCATTGATCACGTATCTCTTCTTGCTATTCTCTGGAAATCTGCATTCAGATGCTTATATCTTTCCTTTTCTCCTTTGCTTTTCACCTCTCTTCTTTTCACAGCTACTTGTAAGGCCTCCCCAGACAGCCATTTTGTTTTGTGCATTTCTTTTCCATGGCGATGGTCTTGATCCCTGTCTCCTGTACAATGTCACGAACCTCATTCCATAGTTCATCAGGCACTCTATCTATTAGATCTAGGCCCTTAAATCTATTTCTCACTTCCACTGTATAATCATAAGGGATTTGATTGAGGTCATACCTGAATGGTCTAACGGTTTTCCCTACTTTCTTCAATTTCAGTCTGAATTTGGTAACAAGGAGTTCATGATCTTAGTCACAGTCAGCTCCTGGTCTTGTTTTATTGGCTGTATAGAGCTTCTCCATCTTTGGCTGCAAAGTATATAATCAATCTGATTTTGGTGTTGACCATCTGGTGATGTCCATGTGTAGAGTCTTCTCTTGTGTTGTTGGAAGAGGGTGTTTGCTATGACCAGTGCATTTTCTTGGCAAAACTCTATTAGGCTTTGCCCTGCTTCATTCCGCATTCCAAGGACAAATTTGCCTGTTGCTCCAGGTGTTTCTTGACTTCCTACTTTTGCAAATCAGTCCCCTATAATGAAAAGGATATCTTTTTTGGGTGTTAGTTCTAAAAGGTCTTGTAGGTCTTCATAAAACCGTTCAACTTCAGTTTCTTCAGTGTTACTGGTCGGGGCATAGACTTGGATTACTGTGATATTGAATGGTTTGCCTTGGAGACGGACAGAGATCATTCTGTCGTTTTTGAGATTGCATCCAAGTACTGCATTTCAGACTCTTTTGTTGACCATGATGGCTACTCTATTTCTTCTGAGGGAATCCTGCCCGCAGTAGTAGATATAATGGTCATCTGAGTTAAATTCACCCATTCCAGTCCATTTTAGTTCGCTGATTCCTAGAATGTCGATGTTCACTCTTGCCATCTCTTGTTTGACCACTTCCAATTTGCCTTGATTCATGGACCTGACATTCCAGGTTCCTCTGCAATATTGCTCTTTACTGCATCAGATCTTGCTTCTATCACCAGTCACATCCACAGCTGGGTATTGTTTTTGCTTTGCCTCCATCCCTTCATTCTTTCTGGAGTTATTTCTCCACTGATCTCCAGTAGCTTATTAGGCACCTAATAACCTGGGGAGTTCCTCTTTCAGTATCCCATCATTTTGCCTTTTCATACTGTTCATGGGGTTCTCAAGGCAAGGATACTGAAGTGGCTTGCCATTCCCTTCTTCAGTGGACCACATTCTGTCAGACCTCTCCACCATGACCTGCCCATCTTGGGTTGCCCCACAGGCATGACTTGGTTTCTTTGAGTTAGACAAGGCTGTGGTTCTAGTGTGATTAGTTTGACTAGTTTTCTGTGAGTATGATTTCAGTGTGTCTGCCCTCTGATACCCTCTTGCAACACCTACCATCTTACTTGGGTTTCTCTTACCTTGGGCATGGGGTATCTCTTCACAGCTGCTCCATCAAAGCACAGCCACTGCTCTTTACCTTGGACAAAGGGTATCTCCTTACCACTGCCGATCCTGACCTTCAACGTGGGATATGTGATTTAGCTTCCTGAAATTGTTGCATTCACACTGAAGACTAAGGCAGTGTTTTGTTTTTATTTTTATTTTTAATTTTCTAATGTGTCAAATCATTTGGAACATCATTCTTATTTTCCTGGATCCATATCTAGTTTTCATCAATAGTTCTTATTTAGCAGGAAACCATTATTTCCTTATTTTTTCAAATTAATAAAGAAACAAGCAGTTATGTCACATAAGTTTTAAAGCTTAAACTCAGAGTGAGAGTTTAGCATTTTCTCTCCATTATAATTAATTTGCATTTTCAATCTAGCTCAAACTTCTTAGTGTATTCTGTGTATATTAAATATAGTACAAATGATATTTTATGATATATGGCTTTAAGGTCTTTGCATTATGTCTTTATTATTGCAGCTACTATTGAGATTTATATGTTTTGCAAGTACTCTAAATTCACCAATCATATGATATTAAGTTAGAGAGTCTCTTATCACAAGGCCCAGAATCTCCTTCATAATCAATTAAGTGCTAGAAAAATACACTAACCAAATCCAGGCTTAAAAGGTTACTTGAGAAACCTTTATGCAGGTCAGGAAGCAACAGTTAGAACTAGAGATGGAACAACAGACTGGTTCCAAATAGGGAAAAGAGTATGTCAAGGCTGTATATTGTCACCATGCTTATTTAACTTCTGTGCAGAGTACATCATGAGAAATGCTGGGCTGGATGAAGCACAAACTGGAATCAAGATTGCCAGGAGAAATATTAATAATCTCAGATATGCAGATGACACCACCCTTATGGCAGAAAGTGAAGAACTAAAAGACCTCGATAAAAGTGATAAAGGAGCATCTTTTCATGTGTTTGTTAGCCATCTGTATGTCTTCTTTGGAGAAATGTCTATTTAGTTCTTTGGCCCATTTTTGGATTGGGTCATTTATTTTTCTGGTATTGAGCTGCAGAAGTTGCTTGTATATTTTTGAGATTAGTTGTTTGTCAGTTGCTTCATTTGCTATTATTTTCTCCCATTCAGAAGGCTGTCTTTTCACCTTGCTTATATTTTCCTTTGTTGTGCAGAAGCTTTTAATTTTGCTCAACATCACTCATTATTAGAGAAATGCAAATCAAAACCACAATGAGGTACCATTTCACACCAGTCAGAATGTCTGCGATCCAAAAATCTGCAATCAATAAATGCTGGAGAGGGTGTGGAGAAAACGGAACCCTCTTACACTGTTGGTGGGAATGCAAACTAGTACAGCCACTATGGAGAACAGTGTGGAGATTCCTTAAAAAACTGGAAATAGAACTGCCTTATGACCCAGCAATCCCACTTCTGGGCATACACACCGAGGAAACCAGAATTGAAAGAGACACATGTACCCCAATGTTCATCGCAGCACTGTTTACAATAGCCAGGACATGGAAACAACCTAGATGTCCATCAGCAGATGAATGGATAAGAAAGCTGTGGTACATATACACAATGGAGTATTACTCAGCCGTAAAAAAGAATTCAGTTGAATCAGTTCTGATGAGATGGATGAAACTGGAGCCGATTATACAGAGTGAACTAAGCCAGAAAGAAAAACACCAATACAGTATACTAACACATATATATGGAATTTAGGAAGATGGCAATGACGACCCTGTATGCAAGACAGGGAAAGAGACACAGATGTATATAATGGACTTTTGGACTCAGAGGGAGAGGGAGAGGGTGGGATGATTTGGGAGAATGACATTCTAACATGTGTACTATCATGTAAGAATTGAATCGCCAGTCTATGTCTGACGCAGGATGCAGCATGCTTGGGGCTGGTGTATGGGGATGACCCAGAGAGATGTTATGGGGAGGGAGGTGGGAGGGGGGTTCATGTTTGGGAACGCATGTAAGAATTAAAGATTTTAAAATTTAAAAAATAAAAAACTAAAAAAAAAAAAGTGATAAAGGAGAGTGAAAATTTGGCTTAAAACTCTCCATTCAGAAAACTAAGCTTATGGCATCTGGTCCCATCACTTCATGGCAAATAGATGGGGAAACAGTGGAAACAGTGGCTGACTTTATTTTTCTGGGCTCCAAAATCACTGCAGATGGTGATTGCAGCCATGAAATTAAAAGATGATTACTCATTGGAAGGAAAGTTATGACCAACCTAGATAGCATATTGAAAAGCAGAGACATTACTTTGTCAACAAAGGTCCATCTAGTCAAGGCTATAGTTTTTCCAGTGGTCATGTATGGATGTGACAGTTGGACTATAAAGAAAGCTGAGTGCTGGAGAATTGCTGCTTTTGAACAGTGGCGTTGGAGTCCCTTGGACTGTAAGGAGATCCAAGTAGTCCATCCTAAAGGAGATCAGTCCTAGGTGTTCATTGGTAGGAATGATGTTAAAGCTGAAACTCCAATATTTTGGCCACCTGATGTGAAGAGTTGACTCATTTGATAAGACCCTGATGTTTGGAAAGATTGAGGGAAGGAGGAGAAGGGGACGACAGAGGATGGCTGGATGGCATCATCGATTCAATAGATATGGGTTTGGGTGGACTCTGGGAGTTGGGATGGACAGGGAGCCCTGGCGTGCTTTGGTTCATGGGGTCACAAAGAGTCAGACACGACTGAGCGACTGAACTGAACTGAACTGAAAGTTACTTTTTCATTTAATAGTACATTATTTTATTTTTATTGTTTTATAACAAGAAAAGTGCCTAAATATATTTCTTAGTAAAAATTATCTTTCACAGAATAACTTAAAAATGGAGGAAAACAAAGATTATTATCATGCTTTCTAACATAACGGTTCTTAGGTCAAGAAATAATCACAAAAATTTGAATAATTATATCTAAATAATGTGTATAGCTAATGTGTATATCTAATCATACTAAATTACTTCTGAGTGATACTGAAGCATGCCCATTTTCTGACAATATGTTTTCTTCAATCTCTATCAGTGGTTTGAATCCCTCCCATATCACCTTGTCTTTCTCTATCCATTATTCAGCTACCTCTTACTCATACTCTCAATAATTCAGGTCTTCTAGAATGCTATGATAATCCCTGATTAAATACCTAGAATAATTCTACCAAAAGAGCTGTCAGGTAATTATTATAAAACATCACTTAAAATTTGGATAATACTAAACAAATGGAGGGAAACATAATATTTAAGAATCAGAACTTTTAGTATCACAAAAAGATTTTTCTTTCCCCAAATTTGATGTGTTAATGAAGTGCAATTCTAAAAAAAATCCTGTTTATTCTTTTTTTTTTTAGAAAAATTGAAAAGCTAGTTCTCAGATTTATATAAAAATACGGAAACAACAGTCAAAATAAAGATAATTTTAAAGAAGATAGAAAGTTGTAGCACAAACTACCCAATATAAGGTTTTATTTTAAACACATGATAACAAATAACCTCAGATATACAGAAGACATCACCCTTATGGCAGAAAGCAAAGGGGAACTAAAAAGCCTCTTGAGGAAGGTTAAAAAGGAGAGTGAAATAGCTGGCTTACAATTCAACATTCAAAAAACTAAGATTATAGCATCCGGTCCCATCAGTTCTTGGCAAATAGATGGGAAAATAATGAAAACAGTGGGAGACTTTATTTTCTTGGGCTCCAAAGTCACTGCAGATGGTGGCTACAGCCATGACATAAAAGATGCTTGCTCCTTGGAAGAAAAGCTATGACAACCTACACAGCGTACTTAAAAGCAGAGACATTACTATGCCAACAAAGGTCCATAGAGTCAAAGCTGCAGTTTCCCCCATAGTCATATGTGGATGTGAGAGCTGGACAATAAAGAAGGCTGAACCGCAAAGAACTGATGCTTTTGAATTGTGGTGTTGGAGAAGAATCTAGACAGTCCATTGGACAACAAGGAAATCAAATCAGTTGATCCTAAAGGTAATCAACCCGGAATATTCATTGGAACGACTGATGCTGAATCTCTAATACTTGGGCCACCTGATGTGGAGAGCCAACTCACTGGAAAAGACCCTGATTCTGGGAAAGATTGAAATCAGGAGGATAAGGGGACAACAGAGGACCAGATGGTCAGATGACATGAGTTTGAAAAAGCTCTAGGTGATGGTGAAGGACAGAGCATTCTGGCATGCTTCAGTCCATGGGGTCACAAAAAGTTGGACATGACTGGGTGACTGAACAACAATAACAGAAACACAGACCAATGAAATAAAATAAGGAGTTCAGAAATAATTTCATATATACATCAGCATTCATGTTCTTGTGATGATAGCCTGGCTCCTTCTTCATATCATAAACCAAATTAATTCAATATGGGTTTTAGAGCTAATTTTTTTTTAATTTAAAAGATGTTCATGACCTTGGGATATGCCAAGGTTCCCAAATGGCATATCAAATTTAATAACTATAAATAAAACCATTAAATAAAAAGTAAAATTAGGAACATTATTCATCATAAGACCAGATTTAGAGAATAAAAAGGCAATACACAGAGTTAGAAAGGATATTTTTAATAGTGAATATAATTCACAAATAACTTGTATGAAGAATATGAATGAGACTTGTACAAATCAGTAAAGAGAAGACAGGCATCCTATTAGACAATGGGCAGGAGACAAAAATTAGCACATCATAGAAAAAACTATCCAGCTTACTAATGTAAAAAAGGGTGCTCAATTTCATTAATACCAGGGAAGCACAAATTCAAGTCAAAATTCTATACCAGTACACATCCATCAGAATGGGTATAATTAGAGATACTAACAATACTAACTTTGGGGAAGGATGTATAGGAGTAGAACTATCATATGCAGCTTATGGACATGTAAAAAGTGTATCAACTTAATAAAATTACTGTGTATCCATAATAAAGCTAAAAACATGGCTCAGCATTTCTCCTACCAAGTACATATCCATAGAAATGCAGAGGACAAAATTATTGGCATAAAATTGTTTACAATTTTTCATTATCATCATTTAATGTCTAAGGGATCTTGCCCTGATGACCTCTCTTTGATTCCTGATAGTCTTCTCTCTCTCTCCCTTCCTCTCTCTCTCTCCTCCCCTTTCTCTTTCTCCCTCTCACTTCTCTCTTTGCTTTTGAATCTTTTGCAGGTGACCACTCTGTTCTACTGTAAGTTTCTCCAGAGTCCTTTGTCTCTACCCTCTCTGGTTTGGCTCTTTATTATATAGATTCATGTAGTCTCTGTCTTTTTCAATATTTATTTTTTCCTCATTCCCAGGTCCCACAAAACATAAAACTTTTGGGGTCTTAACCTTCAAGCAAGAATACTCCTCCTTGGAAATCAGAGAATTATAAACATTCACAATTGAATGCCTTTTTATTTGTCTCATATTTAGATTAAAATTGCAAATGCTCCTAATAAAATTTCCTCATGGAAAGGATAACAACTAAAAACAGCACTAGCCATCAATATGCTGTGACAGATTTTCAGACATATTTGGGAAGTACAAACTACAGGAAGAGGGAGAAAAAAAAAACAGATCATGAAAGTTTAATGGAAAGAGTGTCATTTTTTCATGGGAGGTGGGCAGAGTGCAAGACTCCAGTATAAGGAAAAATAAATGACCTTGCATTTGATAATGGAGAAAAGGACCAGATAAGGAAAAAGGAAACATTTTACTCTTCAGTTTTGCTGTGTGCTGAATTATCTATTCTTTACCTCTAGATTTATAAAGAGAAAAGCTATAAATATCTTCAAGGAGCCAGGGACGACAGAGGATGAGATGGTTGGCTGGCATCACCCACTTAATGGACATGAGTTTGAGTAAATTCTGGGAGTTGGGGATGGACAGTGAAGCCTGGCATGCTGAAATCCATGGGATCACAGAGTTGGACATGACTGAGCGACTTAACTGAATTGAACTTTCTTAGCAGCCTAATACTAAGAATGAAGAACAAGAAATTAAGTGACCAGTATATCAAGCATAACTATTAAGTCAACGAAGTAAAATTTTGGAACATAGACTATATAAAAAGTCTATATGTAAGAGTGTTCACTTTATAATTTTCTCTTGTAATACTGAAAAGTATATTGGTAATATTATTTAAGAAAAGTGTTTTGAATTTCTTTCTCTTTCATTATAGCCCTTATTTTCACATAACTTAGAAATATATAGGATTCCCTAGTCAAGAAGTTCCTCATCACACAACAGTAAGTGCTCTTCATCAATACTCAGTCTTAATGGTTTGCAACATCTATTCAGGGTGCTTTCAGTATATATCCATCCATTCATGACTCATTCAATGAGTTCAAACATATGAATATAAAACCCACTGGAATGAAGCCATAGTAGAAACTCAATATTTTTACTATGTAATAATTTTCTCCAGAAATGGCGACAAGCAAATAGAAAATGGGCTTTATGTTACAAGCCTAGGGGGAGGTGTACATTGGTGAGGAGAGAAGAGAATTAAAACATGCACTCAAAGTAATGATCACAGCATGCTAACATGACACCTGATATACCACAGGGAGGAAAAAAAAAACACATTAAATTCCTTCATAATACTACAGTGCACATGGTTAACAACTTTGTTTGTAAGTGTTCTCCTAAACCAAGTTAAGTAATTAAAATCTAGAGTAATTTCAGAAGATCTCAACGGCAAGCTTTGGCAGAGTCCCAAGAGTGCTTTACATTACACTGAATGGTAACGGACTTCATAGAAAATTCTGATATTCTCAAGGTTTGAACTGAAGAATTTTAATATCTAGAATTTTAAAAACAAAAAGTGTGCACATCGGCATTCTAAGGTAAATAACCTCTTCTAAAACTTAAACATTAATTCTATTAGCATTGGATAGTGCATCTGTTAGCATAATCAACATTTGGATTCATTTTTACAATATGATATATGAGGTCACTTATTCATTATAAAAGCAGTTGGTGTATAGCTACTATGGCAAGTTTATTTATCTGAAGGGGTGAATATAAAAACTCATTAAGTATGTTTCATGCTCTCAGCTCACAGTCCATTCTATTTGTTTAAAATTTTGTAATCAACAGAGCTGCTTATTCATATTTCAGACAAATAGTAGGATAGAACTTCTAACTCTAGCAGTTGGGCATGGACATGTGCCTTGCTCACATTAATGACATGTAAGTTGAAGTGTCTTGTGTTATGTCTATGTGATGACTGTTCCTTTACTCTTCATATGGTAATAGATGAAGTTCCAAATGTGGATACTTCATCAACCTGGGTCCCTGATTAAAAACAATGTCAAGCTGTGCCTCTGCCCTGCAAGATGTCTATGAAATCTGAGCATGAAATAAATTAATATTTGCTGCTTTAAGATCTGGGTTTTGTTGTTGTTGCTATGGCATAATCTATTGGCATAATACTATTTTTTCTTTTTTAATCCTAGTTATTTGCCTCTCAAAGATCCTCTTTTCTCTTCTAGGTAGTCCTATCCATAAGCTTTTCATCTCATAAGGAAGAGATGGCTGGATGGCATCACTGACCTGATGGACGTGAATCTGAGTGAACTCCGGGAGTTGGTGATGGACAGGGAGGCCTGGCGTGCTGCGATTCATGGTGTCGCAAAGAGTCAGACACGACTGAGCGACTGAACTGAAATGAACTGAACTGATGTCCCAAGCTGTCTTTCTTATGGTCATTTCTGCACATTGATCTTTCAGAGCTCTACTTTATTTTTGTCAAGTTGTTTCGTTTTGTTTTCCAGGATTTTTGGTGACCTCCCTATACTCTCATCTCTCTGTGCTTAACATATTATGTCTAAGCTGTTGGAGGCAGAGTTATACATTGTTTCAGTGGCCTTGGAACCATTCTGTGTTCAAATAATAACTACATCAAGAATTAACAAAGGAAAAATAATGTTAATGTTTTAATAATCCTTTATACTTTGAATAAGACATTAAGGCTCTTAACATGGTATTTGGTACATAGTAAGTATTTGGTAAAAGCTAGCTAATTTTACTTTTTATTTTTTTAAATTTAAATTTATTTTAATTGGAGGCTAATTACTTTACAATATTTTATTCTTATTGATAATCAGCTCTATTTTTAGAAAGTTTCTCCTTAAATGTTGGTTGCAGGTTGCCTGTCACTCATACCTACTCTTTGTTTTTCAAATTTTCCTATGGAATATCATTGAATTTTAAATGCTTTTTTAGGTTGGACAATTCTTCAAAAAGGGTTTCCTAATAAAATTTTTCAAACTTCATCATATATTTTGTTCTATGAACAAAATACTATTTATATTAATTAAAAGTTTCCTCTTCAATGATCTATGATATTTTCAAAAGATACACATTTATCTTCCAGTCAAGAATAGAGATTCTGATCAGCAATAATCTGAAGAGAAATACTGATGGAAAACTATAGGAGACATTGTGAACTCAGCTTTGTTCTTGTTGTTATTTAGTCACTAAGTCATATCTGACTTTTTGTGACTCCATGGACTATAGCCCACCAGGCTCTTTTGTCCATGGGATTTCTCAGGCATGAATACTGAAGTGCATTGCCTTTTTCTTCTCCAGGGGATCTTCCGAAAACAGGGATCAAAACCATGTCTTCTGTATTGGCAAATGGATTCTCTGCTGCTGAGTCACCAGGGAAGCTGTGAATTCTGCTTAGAGGAGGAATATTGTTCCTGTATATGTTACTTCTGCATTTTAACATCTTTCAAAGACAGTTATATTTAGAACTCTTACAGGAAAAGTGGAGGAAATTTAAAAAAATTAGTTGTAAGCAGCTTGCAACAACTGCGAATATTCTCTGGATCAGGGGTCCTCAATCTCTGGGATCTAATGCTCAATAATCTGAGGTGAAGCTGACATAATAATAATAGAAATAAAGTATACCATAAATGTAATGTGCTTGAATAATTCTGAAACAATTCTCCATCCACTCCTGGTCCATGGAAAAACCATTTTCTATGAAACTGGTTCCTGGTGCTAATAAGATTTGAGACTGCTACCCCAGATCATAAGGTCCTCAGATGGAAATAATTGATCTGTTTTTGAACAATTTTTCTATTTCTGCAAATTTCTAAACTACAATTGTGACTATCATCTGCTGAAAACGACAATTAAAATGAAGAGGAAACAGAGGGACCTATGTTTATTCATAAAAATTTACTTTCTGTGTGCTTAATTACTATTTCATATAGATTCTTCTTAGAGAATGAAATGGCAATCCACTCTGGTATTCTTGCCTAGGAAATCCTGTGGACAGAGTCTGAGCATGGTGGGCTACAGTTCATGGGATTGCAAAGAGTCAGACATGACTTAGCAACTGAGCACATGTTCTCTTAGAGAACAGCTGCTGTTGCTAAGTTACTTCAGTCGTGTTCGACTCTGTGCAACCCCATAAATGGCAGCCCACCAGGCTCCCCCGTCCCTGGGATTCTCCAGGCAAGAACACTGGAGTGGGTTGCCATTTCCTTCTCCAATGCATGAAAGTGAAAAGTGAAAGTGAAGTCTCTCAGTCGTGTCCGACTCTTAGCGACCCCATGGACTGCAGCGTACCAGGCTCGTCCATCCATGGGATTTTCCAGGCAAGAGTACAGCAGGGATATTCTTATAATACTCAGTCTCCTGGAGGTTCATTGTATGTTTTCTTTGCATTTCATTTCAAAACATCAAGAGTAGAGTAAGGCAAGTGAAGTACCTAGGATGCAAAATTTAAGGAGAAATGGCCCTCTTCTGGTCTTATGGAGTTATAATTGATTTAGTGTGTATAGTCATTGGTGAAATCTATCTAGTGGACCTATCAGTCTCTCTTCTGAGGGCAGTTAATTTATCAGATATAAGTCTGTATTTCCTTTAAGCTTTGGTTAAATTTATGTTACCAAATGTAAGAACTAACAGAGTTGCCCTGAAAATGCCATCCCCTGACCCCTCAATTTTGTATATCAATCAGGAAAGATATGTAGCAGTTAATGTACATTAACTAGTCAGTCTTCAAATTTATATGTGCATTTTAACTCATTCAATTTTCACAACAACCCTAGGAGTTAAGCACAATTATCTTCTCCTTTTTGAGATGAGGTGCATGGGGGTAAGTTATTTCCCAAAGTTATGCGGTTCATAAAAAGCAAAGTTAGGATGTAAATCTATGCAGGCTCATTCTGGCATCCATTCTCTATTGCCTCTTAAAACACGGTTTTAGACAATCTGTTGGGGTTTTACACTAGGCATTAAGTTGATTTCAGTATTTTTATCTATGTGTTTATTTTATAAATTGAGCTTTGTGAATATTGCTGTTACTTTGCTATTTCTCCTCCTCCCACTCTTTTCCTTTTGAGTGTTTATTTTACTTTTGCTTGGATCTCATCTGAAGCCTTTTTTAACTGTGTTAAAGTGAATACCATTTTAGGAGTTCAAGTTTTCTCCTGGAATATTTTTTTTTAAGTTTTTTATTACTTGAAACTTCAAAAGTGGTCCAAAGGAAGCACTTCTTAGAAATCACTTGTACATAAAAAGCCAGACAGGGTAGTTTAAATAGAGTTTTTGCAAAGACTTGCACTATGAAAATTTTAGGTACATCTGGACCAGGGAAGTATACCAAGCCATTTCCTTTTTGGACATTTTCCTTTGATTCCATTTATTTTGGAACTACAACAAAAATAGGATTAGTTCAGAATCTTTCCAAATTTTATTAAAAGCAGGGGAAAAGTATTAGCAGCACATTATAATAACTCATAAAATGTGCTCCCATATGATTATTCATTAATTTAGCCAACACTTATTTATATAAACAACTAAGAGTTTGAAGTTTGGCTCATCACTCAGTATCTGTGTGATCTTGGACAAGTTGCTTATTTCTTTCTATAAAACAAAAATACAAATAGTACCTCTTTTCAAAAAGCATACTTGGTTCATTTAATGAGGAAATGCATACAGTGCCCATGGCAGGAGGCTCAGTATATAGTAAGTTCCTAAAACTGGTCCTCTCACCTCTTACATCTTTCTGTTGTAATCCACTCAGATTTTAGTGCCATATAAATAATATTATGTCACAGAGTGCATCCATAATTATAGTAGTTATCTATTGCTACATAACTAATAGTTCCCAAACTTGCAGGTTTAACCACAACAAAAGTTTATAATTCACACATCTTCTGAAAGGCAGGAATCTGTGAGGATTCTTGCTCTAATCAGGGTCATTCATGTGGTTGCAGTCAAGCTGTTGAGTTGGGCTATATCTAAAGATTTGACTGTGACTGGAGTTCTCATTCTAAGCTTACTCATGTAATTAATGGCAGGAAGCATCCATCCTTCATCATTTTTATAGAGCTACTCCTGACATGGCTTCCCCAAGAATGAATGATAAGGAAGGGAGACAAAGAAAGAAAGAGTGAAAAAAATGGAAGCCACGGTATGGAATCCGAAGTGGTGTACATCTATCTGACTTATTCTTTCGGTCACTCAGACAATCTTATTCTTTTGGTCACTGGTACACTTATTCTTTTGGTCACCGTTACAATATGGAAGGGTACTACAAAAGTGTGTATACCAGTAATTGTAATCACTCTGGACTGCTCTCAGAGATTGGTTACTATAGTCAGTTTCCCTATTAACAAAAATCTAAAGGCTCCCTTCATCTTCTGAGTTGCTGAAATTTTTTATTCTTGTTTCCCATCACTTAGACAAAGCTCTTGATATCACTTCACCTGTCTTCCTACATGTCTACCTGTATTACATGACTCTTCTATAGAGCGCACATTTGTTCTTAAGCAAACCATCCATACCACCAGCTTTATGATTCTGCTTACTACATGTTTTTCTGCTAAATTTCACTATACCCTATTTCCCAGAAATTTAAATTCTTTCTACTATTCAAAGTCCATTCTAAATCTCTCCATGAAAATTTTATTATTTTTACAATGGATGGTTTCTTTCTTTTAGAATTCTGAATGCTCTCCCTGTAAACTTGTATAGCAAGTTTATAATGGCTAGTATTCTGATATTTACATTCTCTAATCCTCATAAATTGATGAACTGATATCATGAGACCCACTCATCTGTTTGAATCCTCTTCAGTCCCTGGCAGAGAGTATAGCAGATATAATGTACACATCAAACATTTGCTCTAGTTAAAGAATCACTTAATGCATGCTGGTGTGTAAAGAGTAATAAAAGAAGGGCAGTGGCATGATTCAGAGAAGGCAATGGCACCCCACTCCAGTACTCTTGTCTGGAAAATACCATGGATGGAGGAGCCTGGTGGGCTGCAGTTCATGGGGTTGCACAGAGTCAGACACGACTGAAGTGACTTAGCAGCAGCAGCAGTGGCATGATTTTCAGTGTGATTGAATTTTTCTAACAGTTGTTAATTCCCTTTACTTTTGCCAACAGATGGACAGGTAGCAGACTCATTAGGTTAATGTTGAAGATGTGGATTTGGTTATAATTTTAAATGGACATCAGTACTTTTTATTGTGAATAGTTATGTTAAAATGTCGTTTAATGAAATGCACATATGCAGAGAAATGTTCATTGAATGCAGTGAAGAGAAGATAATGGGATTAATTCTCTTCTTTTTATTCTACTAGCATATTTTCTAAGTGTAGCTGTTGATAGGAAACTTAATATACTGAAAAAGGTTCCCTGTTTTGGATTGTTCTATAGAAGGAGACTCAAGCTCAAGTAAAATATTATTTAAATTTTAGGTCCATAGTCTTGTTAGTTTTCTTTTTTGTTTGTCTTTACAAAAACGGAAAATATAAAAGCAAAAGCAGGTACAAGTTTTGAGAATTGCTGAATTTTAATGAACCCATAATGTTGTAAGCATGCCAGAGTAAGGCGCTCAGATATTGCATTCTCATTTTCCACTTTCTGATTTTAGTGAATTTATAATTGAGTAAGCATATAATAGGGGCTTCTACATGACTTTATATTTTGGGGCTTCAAAATCACTGCAGATGGTGATTGCAGCCATGAATTTAAAAGACGCTTGCTCCTTGGAAGAAAAGTTATGACCAACCTAGATAGTATATTCAAAACCAGAGATATTACTTTGCCGACTAAAGTCCGTCTAGTCAAGGCTATGGTTTTTCCTGTGGTCATATATGGATGTGAGAGTTGGACTGTGAAGAAGGCTGAGTGCCGAAGAATTGATGCTTTTGAACTGTGGTGTTGGAGAAGACTCTTGAGAGTCCCTTGGACTGCAAGGAGATCAACCAATCCATTCTGAAGGAGATCAGCCCTAGGATTACTTTGGAAGGAATGATACTAAAGCTGAAACTCCAATACTTTGGCCACCTCATGCGAAGGGTTGACTCATTGGAAAAGACTCTGATGCTGGGAAGGATTGGGGGCAAGAGGCGAAGGGGACGACAGAGGATGAGATGGCTGGATGGCATCACTGACTCGATGGACGTGAGTCTGAGTGAACTCCGGGAGTTGGTGATGGACAGGAAGGCCTGGCATGCTGGGATTCATGGGGTCGCAAAGAGTCGGACACGACTGAGAGACTGAACTGAACTGAACATGGATCAGAGGTAAAGAATCTGCCTGCAATGCAAGAGCCACGGGAGACACGGGTTTGATACCTGGGTGGGAAAGATCCCCTGGAGGAGGGCATGGCAACCCACTCCAGTATTGTCTGAAGAACCCCATGGACAGAAGAGCCTGGGAGGCTATAATTCAGTGGCTCTCAAGAAGTTAGACATGACTGAAGTGACTTAGCATGCATTCAAGCATAAAATAGACTATGAAATGTCATTTTATACTTATCTCTAGAGGAAAACAATAGTAATAGACAGCATCGGGAAAATACCTTATTTCACTTATAGCCTTAAGCTTACAGAATTTGGTGTCTAGTTTCGTGGAAATTTTAATACAGCTATTACTAATCGAGAGATATAGCTTAGATATTACAAAATATAATGTAGTATATGTTTGTTACTAATGTATCACTAAACTGAAAAAGAGAAAATAATTTTCATATCTAGTGGATCTTATTTATTTCTTTAGATGTTTATAAGATAGTGTGCACACTGCATTATAGCATGAATTCCAAAATCTAGGATCTTCTTTCTCTACCCAATGCAGAGGCTTGGCAATTTTTCCAAGAATGTTCTATATATGACTGTTTTCTTCCTCTGATTTCTGAGTCATACTGAAATGGATGCTTTGAGTGATCCTTTAGTGTCATTCATTCTCAGTGAATGCTGAAGTCTGTCTTTATCTGTTCTCTAGTAATAGGAGCTTCTTCTCTAAGCTAGACATTTTGCATGTATTGTCTCGCTTCATTGTGTTACCATAATACCTGCAAAGACAAGTATAATTACATACACATATAAGATAACCAAATTGAGTATTATATCAGGTTATCAAAATTAAAAACAATACCCCATGTGGACAAAGGAACCAACATGATAGATACTAGTGAAGAAATGAAGAAAAGCAGCTTTTTCCTTAACTATATTTAACATAAATTTGTTGCGGAAGTTTTTTTTTTTTTTCATTAAAATTGAAACCTTTCTTGGAAATTAAAAAAAATCATTAGACAATAGTATTCAGGGATTATAAATGGTTAGATTTTATTAATCTAGTATTGTAAACAACAAACATTAAAACATCTTTTTTACTGTCATCTTATAGACAATGAAAGTGATTAGAGCAATCAAGCATTCCAGCCCAGGGCATGTAATTAACATTTGGCAGACAAAATTAAGTTCAATGTTCATGTGACCTTCAGCTTTGTTCTCTTTATTAATTAAAATCTACTTCATTCTTCTCATCATGATAATGCATTTTCTTTAACACAATGCTTTCAATTTTTTAAAAAATATTTCCAGCAGCCTTATAATGAAAACTTTAATTTTAACTATAACTTTAGTAGCATTGAAATATACAAATAAGAAAATAAAAATTACTTATACATTTTCTCTTATTTAAATAAACATGTACTTTCAGATGTATAAACAATTTTATTTATATAAAATTGAATTTATTTTAATGAATACAATTTTAATCCTAACTTTTTCCTCATTAACTTTATTGTCATTTATTGTCATTGACCATTTTCCCATGACATGCTTTGATTTTAGCCAATATTAAAAAAAAAAAACCACACACATTATATGAAGAGGTTAGAGAGAACTAGCATGCCTACCTTAGAATAAGGAACTAAAGCATATTGTTTGATAAATAACTAAACTCATACAGCTCACTACTGGCAGAACCTCAGGTGGAACCCAGCTCTCTTTTTTTTTTTTACTTATTTTTTTTAAATTAAATTTTTATTTTTACTTTACTTTACTTTACAATATTGTATTGGTTTTGCCATACATTCACATGAGTCCACCACGGGTGTACATGCATTCCCAAACATGAAGCCCCCTCCCACCTCCCTCCCCATAACATCTCTCTGGGTCATCCCCATGCACCAGCCCCAAGCATGCTGCATCCTGCGTCAGACATAGACTGGCGATTCAATTCTTACATGATAGTATACATGTTTCAATGCCATTCTCACAAATCATCCCACCCTCTCCCTCTCCCACAGAGTCCAAAAGTCTGCTATACACATCTGGGTCTTTTTTGCTGTCTTGCATACAGGGTCGTCATTGCCATCTTTCTAAATTCCATATATATGTGTTAGTATACTGTATTGGTGTTTTTCTTTCTGGCTTACTTCACTCTGTATAATCGGCTCCAGTTTCATCCATCTCATCAGAACTGATTCAAATGTATTCTTTTTAATGGCTGAGTAATACTCCATTGTGTATATGTACCACAGCTTTCTTATCCATTCATCTGCTGATGGACATCTAGGTTGTTTCCATGTCCTGGCTATGATAAACAGTGCTGCGATGAACATTGGGGTACATGTGTCTCTTTCAATTCTGGTTTCCTTGGTGTGTATGCCCAGCAGTGGGATTGCTGGGTCATAAGGCAGTTCTATTTCTAGTTTTTTAAGGAATCTCCACACTGTTCTCCATAGTGGCTGTACTAGTTTGCATTCCCACCAACAGTGTAAGAGGGTTCCGTTTTCTCCACACCCTCTCCAGCATTTATTGATTGCAGATTTTTGGATCGCAGACATTCTGACTGGTGTGAAATGGTACCTCATTGTGGTTTTGATTTGCATTTCTCTAATAATGAGTGATGTTGAGCATCTTTTCATGTGTTTGTTAGCCATCTGTATGTCTTCTTTTGGAGAAATGTCTGTTTACTTCTTTGGCCCATTTTTTGATTGGGTCATTTATTTTTCTGGAATTGAGCTGCAGGAGTTGCTTGTATATTTTTGAGATTAGTTGTTTGTCAGTTGCTTCATTTGCTATTCAGAAGGCTGTCTTTTCACCTTGCTTATAGTTTCCTTTGTTGTGCAAAAGCTTTTAATTTTAATTAGATCCCATTTGTTTATTTTTGCTTTTATTTCCAGAATTCTGGGAGGTGGATCATAGAGGATCCTGCTGTGATTTATGTCAGAGAGTGTTTTGCCTATGTTCTCCCCTAGGAGTTTTATAGTTTCTGGTCTTACATTTAGTAAACCCAGCTCTCTTAAATGCTAATGTTCATTTATTTCCAATAGGATACTCAGCTTTAATGTAATTCTTTATCAGCTATATTTAGCCTAAACTGCCACCTCTGAATTTAGTACTGTTTGATTTAATGATATTCTATTAAAAATGTCACTGGAGAAGAAAATCAAGATGGCAGAATAAGAAGACCTCAATAAAGGAATCAATTCAAAAATAATATATATTATTTGTAAATATATATGTACCAACATAGAAACACTAAAACACATACAGCAAATTTTAAAAGATGTAAACAAAGAAATAGCTAGTAGTACAATTATTGTAAAGCAATTTAAGACCCCATTTATATCAATGAACAGATCATCCAGACAGAAACCCAATAAGAAAATATTGATCAGACGGAATAAATTTGATCAGACGGAAGAAATATCTTCAGAATCAGTTCAGTTCAGCCACTCAGTCATGTAAAACTCTTTGAGACCCCATAAATCACAGCACACCAGGCCTTCCTGTCCATCACCAATTCCCAGAGTTCACTCAAACTCATGTGCATCGAGTCAGTGATGCCATCCAGCCATCTCATCCTCTGTCATCCCCTTTTCCTCCTGCCCCCAATCCCCCCAGCATCAGGGTCTTTTCCAATGAGTCAACTCTTCGCATGAGGTGGCCAAAGTACTGGACTTTCACCCTCAGCATCAGTCCTTCCAATGAACACCCAAGACTTGTCTCTTTTAGGATGGACTGGTTGGATCTCCTTGCAGTCCAAGGGACTCTCAAATGTCTTCCCCAACACCACAGTTCAAAAGCATCAATTCTTCAGCGCTCAGCTTTGTTCACAGTGCAATTCTCACATCCATACATGACCACAGGAAAAATCATAGCCTTGACTAGATATATCTTTGTTGACAAAGTAATATCTATGCTTTTGAATGTGCTATCTAGGTTGGTTATAACATTCCTTCCAAGGAGTAAGTGTCTTTTAATTTCATGGCTGCAGTCACCATCTGCAGTGATTTTGGAGCCCCCCAAAATAAAGTCTGACACGGTTTCCACTGTTTCCCCATCTATTTCCCTTGAAGTAATGGGGCCAGACGCCATGATCTTCATTTTCTGAATGTTGAGCTTTAAGCCAACTTTTTCACTCTCCTCTTTCACTTTCATCAAGAGGCTTTTTAGTTCCTCTTCACTTTCTGCTATAAGGGTGGTGCCATCTGCATATCTGAGGTTGCTGATATTTCTCCCGGCCATCTTGATTCCAGCTTGAGCTTCTTCCAGTCCAGTGTTTCTCATGATGTACTCTGCATATAAGTTAAATAACCAGGGTGACAATATACACGAAGGAGCCTTGACGTACTCCTTTTCCTATGTGGAACCAGTCTATTGTTCCATGTCCAGTTCTAACTGTTGCTTCCTCACCTGCATATAGATTTTTCAAGAGGCAGGTCAGGTGGTCTTGTATGCCCATCTCTTTCAAAATTTTCCACAGTTAATTGTGATCCACACAGTCAAAGGTTTTGACATAGTCAATATAGCAGAAATAGATGTTTTTCTGGAACTGTCTTCCTTTTTCAAAGATCCAGCGGATGTTGGCAATTTGACCTCTGGTTCCTCTGCCTTTTATAAAACCAGCTTGAACATCTGGAAGTTCACAGTTCATGCATTGCTGAAGCCTGGCTTGGAGAATTTTGAGCATTACTTTACTAGCGTGTGAGATATCTTCTGAATATTGCATCCCAAAACAGCAGAATACATAATTTTTAAAGTCAATATGGAATATTCTCTTGGAGAAATCATATGCTAGTCCATGAAACAAATTTAAGGCTGAAAGTTAGATAAGCTGGAGAAGAGTGAAGTCATATCAAGCACCTTTTTCAACCACAACAGTATGAGTCTAGAAATTAACAAGTAAGAATCTAAAAAGAAAAAAACATCATAAACATGTGGAGTTGAAACATTATGTTACTAAGCAACCAATGGGTCAATGAAAATGTCAGAGGAAATTTTAAAAATTGCTTTCAGACATACAAAAATGAAAATACAACATTCCAAAATCTATGAGATGCAGCAAAGGAATTCTCAGGAAGTTTATAGGAAATAAGAAAAATCTCAAATGGACCTTAAAGAAAACAAAAGCAAAAATAAACAGATGGGACTACATCAACCTAAAAAGCTTTTGCACAGTGAAGAAAAAATCAGCAAAACAAAAAGTTACCTACTGAATGGGAGAAGGTATTTACAAATGATATATCAGATGTTGGGTAAATATCTGAAATATATCAATACAAAGAACTCATACAACTTAATATTAAAAAGCAATTAAAATATGGTACGTTTTTCCAAATGAGATATACAGATGGCCAGCAGGCACATGAAATGATGCTCACCATCACTAATCATCAGGGAAATCAATCCAAAACCAAAATGATGTATCACATCACACAAGTCAGAAAGGATATTAACAAAAAGACAATAAATAACAAGTGTTGCTGGGGATGTGGAGAAATAGGAAACTCTCACGCACTGTTTTTGTGAATATAAATTGGTGTAAGCTCTATGAAAACCGTATGGAGAGATCTCATAAAAATAAAAATACTACTATAGGATCCAGCTATTCCACTCCTGTATATTTTTATCCAAAGAAAACAAGAACACCCACCAAGGAAATCAGAATTGAAAGACACGCGTGTACCGCAATGTTCATCACAGCACTGTTTATGATAGACAGAACATGGAAGCAACCTAGATGTCCATCAGCAGATGAACGGATAAGAAAGCTGTGGTACATATACACAGTGGAGTATTACTCAGCCATTCAAAAGAATACATTTGAATCAGTTCTAATGAGGTGGATGAAACTGGGGCCTATTATACAGAGTGAAGTAAGCCAGAAAGAAAAACACCAATACAGTATACTAACACATATATATAGAATTTAGAAAGATGATAATGATAACCCTGTATGCGAGAGAACAAAAGAGACACAGATGTATAGAAGTCTTTTGGACTCTGTGGGAGAGGGAGAAGGTGGGATGATTTGGGAGAATGGCATTGAAATGTGTATAATATCATATATGAAACGAATCACCAGTCCAGGTTCGATGCATGATACTGGATGCTTGGGGTTGGTGCACTGAGATGACCCAGAGGGATGGTACAGGGAGGGAGGAGGGAGAGGGGTTCAGGATGGGGAAAACCTGTATATCTGTAGCAGATTCATGTTGATGTATGGCAAAACCAATACAATGTTGTAAAGTAATTAACAATTAAAATAAATTAATTAAATTAAAATAAATTTTAATATAAAATAAATCAACATAAAATTATTTTGTAAAAAAAGAAAACAAAACACTCGTTTGAAAAGATACATGCATGCTTTTGTTTATTGCAGCATTAGTTACAATAGCCAAGATATGGAAGCAAACTAAGTGCTCATTAATAGATGAATGGATGAAGAAAATGAAGTACACACATATAAATAATATTCAGCTATATAAAAGAAATGAAATGAAATGAAATCTTGCCATTTGTGACAGCATTATTGACCTAGAGGATATTATGCTAAGTGAAGTCATACAGAGAAAGACAGATACTGTATGATTTCATTTACTTGTGGAACCTAAA
Source organism: Ovis canadensis (assembly GCF_042477335.2). Classification (NCBI taxonomy): domain Eukaryota; kingdom Metazoa; phylum Chordata; class Mammalia; order Artiodactyla; family Bovidae; genus Ovis; species Ovis canadensis. The sequence continues at coordinate 18,039,016 of NC_091266.1, forward strand.
AACAAAATAAATAAACAAACATAACAAGGCAGAAACAGAGTTCTAGATACAGAAAACAAACAGATGATTTCAGATGGAAGGGAGTAAGACAGAAAAGAAAAGTTTAAAAAAAATCAAAATTAAAAAGAATACAGAAAATAATACCATATTTGTGAGACACACTCAGAGTATATATCAAAATTACAATTATATTTCAAAACATATCACAGATATATTAAAAATAATAAAAGCATAAGCATATCACATAATACCTTCAGAGAAATACAGGAAAGAGGTGAATCAAAGTTAAAATGAAATGAAGAAAAAGAATTTTTTTTAAGTTTGGAGAAAAATAATAAAAACTAAAGATTAGAAAATGACATCCAACATACTGATAATAGCAGTCCCTGAAGAAGAAAAACAACTCCATAAAACAGAACAAATTAGAACTAAACTAAAAAATATTATTATTTTTTAAATTCTACATATAGAATGATCACATCATGTAGTTGACAATAGTAACAAAAAAATCAATACTAACTATAATTCAAACTATTGGAATGCAAAATAAAAATTGTAAATCACTAGCTGAAATAAGTAATTATTTATAAGCAAACAATCAAATTTTTAGTAGTATTTTTCAGAAACAATAGTATATATCAGATGAAAATCAGCTGAATCTTTAAAGCACTCAAGAGAAGGAAATGTAATAAAGCCAGTCTAAGGTCAAGTGGTAAAAATGTTGGAAAGAGAGGTCACAGAGTTTTTCTGTTGCACAAAAATAGGCACACACATGTATGTGCAGAATGGACACACAAAAACACATGAACATAAACACATACACATACATCACACTAAAAAGAGTGAACAGGGTGTTTTACTGATAAAATGAAACTGCTAATTGGGCACAGGATAACTTGGTCCTTCAAAACACCCAAATTCAGGACTTCCCTGATGATCCAGTGGCTAAGACTCCACACTCCCAGTGCAGGGGGCCTGGGTTATCACTGACCTGATACCTGGTCATTGAACCAGATCTCACATGCTGCAACTAAGACCCAGTGCAGTCAAATAAGTAAATAACAATGAACACTTTTTAAGAAACCCAAATGCCTATTTTATCCCTTCTGTGTATTAAGCATATATCAATTCTCAAAACAGAATTTATCATAAAGGAAGAACCTACTGGCAAAATTGGAACAATTTAACCTTTAAAAAGGATGATGATTTCAATGTATTGAAACCCATCAAATGAGATTAAATGCCTGAATTCATAATGATAGTTTAAAACTAATTTTAAAGATTATAAATGCTTAATTATTATTATTTTTAACCACAGATAAGATCTTATTTGTCACCATTAAGAGTCTGTATTTTAACTGAACCCCTCTCCCACATTCCTCCCCGTACCATCCCTCTGGTTCATCCCAGTGCACCAGCCCCAAGCATCCTGTACCCTGTATGAAACCCGGACTGGTGATTCGTTTCTTATATGATATTATACATATTTCAATGCCATTCTCCCAAATCATCCCACCCTCTCCCTCTCCCACAGAGTCCAAAAGACTTCTATATATCTGTGTCTCTTTTGTTCTCTCGCATACAGGGTTACCTTTACCAACTTTCTAAATTCCATATATATGCATTAGTATATCCTATTGGTGTTTTTCTTTCTGGCTTACTTCACTCTGTATAATCGGCTCCAGTTTCATCCACCTCATCAGAACTGATTCAAATGTATTCTTTTTAATGGCTGAGTAATACCCCACTGTGTATATGTACCACAGCTTTCTTAACCATTCATCTGCTGATGGACATCTAGGTTGCTTCCATGTCCTGGCTATTATAAACAGTGCTGCGATGAACATTGGGGTACATGTATCTCTTTCAATTCTGGTTTCCTCGGTGTGTATGACCAGCAGTGGGATTGCTGGGTCATAAGGCAGTTCTATTTCTAGTTTTTTAAGGAATCTCCACACTGTTCTCCATAGTGGCTGTACTAGTTTGCATTCCCACCAACAGTGTAAGAGGGTTCCCTTTTCTCCACACCCTCTCCAGCACTTATTGCTTGTAGACTTTTGAATCACAGCCATTCTGACTGGTGTGAAATGGTACCTCATTGTGGTTTTGATTTGCATTTCTCTGATAATGAGTGATGTTGAGCATCTTTTCATGTGTTTGTTAGTCATCTGTATGTCTTCTTTGGAGAAATGTCTGTTTAGTTCTTTGGCCCATTTTTTGATTGGGTCGTTTATTTTTCTGGAATTGAGCTGCAGGAGTTGCTTGTATATTTTTGAGATTAGTTGTTTGTCAGTTGCTTCATTTGCTATTCAGAAGGCTGTCTTTTCACCTTGCTTATATTTTCCTTTGTTGTGCAGAAGCTTTTAATTTTAATTAGGTTCCATTTGTTTATTTTTGCTTTTATTTCCATTGCAGGATATAAAATGCTTAACTATTTATCTTGAAAATTGGTAAATAAATGAGAGACAAGCATTTATTTTTCCTCTTCTATATGAACTCCTTACCACTGGGTAATCAAATAGTAGATCAGAATTGTCTCTTTACATTTGCTAGTAAGTGAGAAAGAGTTAGAATGCCACCCTCTAGAAACCCCCAAATGAAAAATGAATCTAGGCATCACATTTCAATAGTAGCTAACATCAAAACAAGGGCAATCAGACATAAGATGCCCCCTAATAAAAGAAAATAACAATCTACCAAAAGAAATCAAATGTGAATCCAGTCAAATTTATGGGTCCAGCTTCCAATCTGTAGAACAGAGGCTGTTTCTCTATCAAATTCTGTAGGTCAAATGCTCTGAATTCTTCAACAGATAAAATTTAGGGGGAAAAGTGTTGAATGTAAAAGATATGAACTAAAAGAGATTTAAAAGAGATAATAATAAACTATGAAAAAAACCCACCATGGGGTAATGGTGATTTAAAAAGTCAGGTAATGATTATTTATGGAAAGGGGGAAGAGTTGAGATGTATCTACTTGGGGTTTCTGTGCTTCCTGATAGAGTTCAGCCATTATAGGATGGTGGTGGTAATAAGAGTGCTTAAAGATTTCAATACTTGTTAAGCTATACATTTACTTTTTAATTAACCATGTCTCTGATTTGGGTTAAATGCTTCTTAAATAAAAATGAAAATTATATTATTTCCCAAGGCATTATAACTACTTTATATATATAATATATATACATATATAATATATTATATATATATATATATTACACACACACACCCCATATATATATTTATACCTTTTCTCTCTTTAATGTTTACAACTGCCTGATTGACATTTTGTAACAGATAAATAGAACTCACAATATAATTTTAATGACAGTAACCACTATCATTTATTGGTTATTCTATGTACATGGTAGAGTTGTTCCCCAACTCCCCAACACTCCCACCACCAAACCTGCTATATTCCTTCAGACAAGAAGTCTTATAAATCTTATTTCCTTAATTAGTTTCCAGCCACCCCAGAAGCACCAAATTCCATCCTCTTATTTTTAAAGTTAAAATGACTAGCTTTTAGCTTTGGATGCAACTGTCTCCACCTCATCTCATTACACCCATGCCTTCCATCCTTGACTGCCAAGTGCCTTCAGGTTAAAAGTTAAACCACAAGCATAAATTGGCATAATTTCTCTCATTTAGACCCAAGTCCCCCTCACTTTCTGTCTGCTTTAAGTCTCCAGCTCCTTCAAATAGTTGCTTCCTTTACATTTTCCCCAGATTACGTTGTTATCTGAATGATGACAACTATTTCAATAGAGAAGTTACTCCTAGGAAAAGCCAAGAGATTTTTTTGGTGACTGACTAATTTCTGTTTCTAACCATGAGTTTTGATGTCAATACCAGGTGACTTGCACTCTTGTTAACAGACTAATTCTGAAGAAGAAATGATGTCCTGACTTTGTTAATAATATTTCTGTAGAAAAAGAAGATGTTAATGATTCTAATAAAGAGGATGACACATAGGTTCATTCAGAGTGTTTACTTGCTAAGTCATTTCAAATAGGCCAATAAGTAAATACTTTGATTCACTAGGGAAATTACTGCTAGAAATAATTAAAAGCATTGAACCAGAAGAATAATTTGTATTACCACTGCTGATACTAAAAATAAGAAGACTTTAAAACATCATGAATCACACCATTGTAGAGCACAGAATTTACATGTTATAGGTGACAATAAGCTGCTTTTGTGCTCATTGTTTCACTTTATGTTTGCCAAAATTTATCACATTTTTGATACAATAAATAATTCATTTTTTGCTTATGTCCTACTTTGATCAAAAAAATAAAAAATGGAGTGATATTTTTTACTTTGAACTAACACATGTTATTTTAGTATTCTACAATTTTCAATAAATTCTATTTTTCTCTACATTTAGTTGTCACGTAATCCTTAACATAGCAGGCCATTCATATCATGAAACGTCTAAAAATAAGCTTTTGGTTAGAGTCAGATATATAAGACACTCAAAGGAAGATATGTAGCACAAAATACTAATAAAATAAACAGAATGGAGACTATATTTCTTTTGTGGCTAAAGTTTAGATTTTATCTGGGGTTTCCAACAAGATATGGATAAAAATCATCTATCTTTTTTCAAACTTAGCCCTTCACACAACCCTCACGATTTTTAAATTCTTTCTTTACATTTCTCACCAAAATTTACAGATATGTGTCCCTAATGATGGAGTTACTCTAAGGTGAAAGAAGTCTTTCAGGTTAATTATGGATTTGACTATATGGAGAAATTTCCTACCGCCCCCCTCCCCCAAAAAAGAAAAATAACTAGCAGCCATGAAGTAAGTATCTGTCATGGACAACACATAGACCTCCTTATATGAAATCACAAAAACTGATAGTTAATTTGTTTTCACACCTGAGCCAAATATATTCTCATCAATAAAGAAGAAATAACTTGGCAATATGCCAAATCTGGGAGGGGAGCGGACATGCCCTCTGAGGATTAATTAGACAATTTTTTTTGCTTTTAATTGAGGTATCTTTTTCTTTTGAAATCCTATCTTTAAAAGGTCACAGTTGAGGGACTTAGCATACATTAATTGGCAGACTGGATTTCCAATTTTAATCTATTTTTATGAATCTGCGTTTCCTGGAAGAAACAGAATATAAAAATTTTTTCTGTTTTTAAGTCCTTGTTTGACTAGTTGAGTTCAGTCAAACCCGATACTTCTGGATTTCTGTTCTTTACACACTTAAGCATTTCAATATAAGTTGTTGTGTTGAATAACAAACATCTCTGCATAATCAGTTATCCCAAATTCAATGTGTAAAAGAAAAAATACATTTATTCTTGTCTTCTGTTGGTTAGAAATTTAAAAAGGGCAAAGAGGAAGCACATTTCTTCTACCCCAAAATTATTCTTCTGAGAAGGATCAAAACTGGAGGTGACGCAATGTCTTGAGGCTAAAGTCATGTAAAAACTATTTTATTTTTATATCTGGCATGAGAACTATGATGACTCAAAGACTAGGACTGCTAACCACAGAAGCTACTATAGTTGGTCTTTCCAAGTGGATTGACTTCCTTACAATATGATGTCTTCAGGTTAGACAAAAGTCTTACATGCTGCACATAGCTTCAAGCAAAAGTGTTTTAGCAAACAAGGTGAAAAATAGATCAATTCATGGCTTAGCCATGCATTGCCACTCTCGCCACATTTTATTGGTTGCAAGCAAATCACAGCCCACCTAGAATTAAGGAAAAGGGACATTGGGCCCCATCTTGGAAAGGGAGCAGTTATGACCATTTATTTAAAAATTGTCATAGTTGGGAACCCCATAGGCTTCTTGAAGCATATGAATTTTCATTTTCAAGTGGATCTAAAATTTTTATCTTAGAAGTTGACATCAGAATAACTGTAGTCAAGTATCACTTTTTGTGACTGCTATGGAAGAAAGTGAGGAGAAACTAAAAAGCCTCTTGATGAAAGTGAAAGAGGAGAGTGAAAAAGTTGGCTTAAAGCTCAACATTCAGAAAACGAAGATCATGGCATCCGGTCCCATCACTTCATGGGAAATCGATGGGCAAACAGTGTCAGACTTTATCTTTTTGGGCTCCAAAATCACTGCAGATGGTGACTGCAGCCATGAAATTAAAAGACACTTACTCCTTGGAAGAAAAGTTATGACCAACCTAGATAGCATATTCAAAAGCAGAGACATTACTTTGCCGACTAAGGTCTGTCTAGTCAAAGTTATGGTTTTTCCAGTGGTCATGTATGGATGTGAGAGTTGGACTGTGAAGAAGGCTGAGTACCAAATAGTTGATGCATTTGAACTGTGGTGTTGGAGAAGACTCTTGAGAGTCCCTTGGACTGCAAGGAGATCCAAACAGTCCATTCTGAAGGAGATCAGCCCTGGGATTTCTTTGGAAGGAATGATGCTAAAGCTGAAACTCCAGTACTTTGGACACCTCATGCGAAGAGTTGACTCATTGGAAAAGACTGATGCTGGGAGGGATTGGGGGCAGGAGAAGAAGGGGATGACAGAGATGGCTGGATGGCATCACGGACTCGATGGACATGAGTCTGAGTGAACTCCAGGAGTTGGTGATGGACAGGGAGGCCTGGCCTGCTGCAGTTCATGGGGTTGCAGAGTGGGACATGACTGACTGACTGAACTGAACTGAACTGTTCAGTTATGGTATTAACAAAATTGGGGGATTTTTCTAACACCCATTTAGTACATAAAACATTTAAAGTAGTTCCCTGAATAGACCTGCAGTGGCATGGTGATACAAATGGCTGCAAACTAAAATGCAAACAATTGTAATGGGAATGAGTACTGTAACTGTACTCATCAGAAGCCTAGCCAAAGATACTTATATCCAAGTATGATACATGGGTTAACTTATTTTTTCATGCTGTAGCTAATGCTTTAATGCTTTGATGTAACCCAGAGACTATTCTTCTTTGCAAGTCAGGAGCCCATACTTGAACAAAATATTTTCACCAGACTAAAATAATGATATCCTTTACATTTCAACAGATGTCACTAACATTTTTGGAGATTAGGTAGTGTCGCTCTTTCTAAATGATTATTTTCATGCTATAAGAGTACTGGTAGATATCTTATATTTACTGAACAGTGGTTGATTTGCTTTTTAAAAAATTCTTTTTGACTAAGACACAGAGCAAATTGGCAATAGATAGTGAAAAGTTTCCTGCAGTTATCATGTTCATAATCTAGTAAACTTTATTTCCTGTTGATAGGAAACATGGTTGTACAGAGATAAATAGGATATTGTATATTTAATAAAATGGATTAGACTTGTTGCTACTTACCTCTCAAAGTCTTTTCAAACACACTGAAAATTTTGAAGTGCCTGTACTTGGGCTTGATATCAAAATTAGAAAATAAACTTCTAATTAAGTGGTATCATTAGTAATTGTGTGCCCACATCACACTTACAACCTTAGATTATATACATATGTTTGCTTCTGTTTATATTGACTTCCCTGGTGGCTCAGATGGTAAAGAATCTGCCCACAATGCCAAAGACCCAGGTTTGATCCCTGGGTTGAGAATTTGCTTGGATAAGGGAATGACAACCCACTCCAGTGTTCTTGCCTGGAGAATTCCATGTACATAGGAGCCTGGCAGGATACAGTCCATGGGATCACAAAGAGTCAGACAGGACTGATGGACTAACACTTTCACTTTCATTAGGCTCAGGAGAGGGCTCATAGAGAACAGTGGTATTGAGCTTACAAAGACAGGTAGAACTAACATCACACAGATAAATATGAGATGGGGAAGATTGCTGCAAGTTGAGTACAAGGATGAATGAAGACAAGGAAGCAGTTGAGACAGGCTTGTTTGGGGTATAGAGAACTTCAAGCAAGTACTTGACAACAAAAAGATAAGTTGAGATTATAATAGGTTCTTGAATGTGGAACCACCATCTATTTTGGCTTAAGGAATTACATTATTGAAAGTGTGTATTAAGAACACTAGCCTTGTAAGAGTTTGCATTAAAGTGAAATGTGGGAGAAACATGAAGCCCAGTAATGATAGTGAAACTATGAAAGCTGATTCCTTTCCAGAGATCTTAGTCAGATACTATGTCTCCAAACCGTGCAAATAGAAAAGTAGATTTTAATTATTTGAGAAAATATGAACAAATAGTGACTTTTCATTCTACAGAGGAAGAAACACATCTAATACGTTCTTTGGTAATATATTTTAAAGATTTTTTTATCCTTATTTTATATGTAAAAGTGAAAGTGAGAGTTCCTCAGTCATGCCTAACTATGTGTGACCCCATGGACTATAGTCCATGGAATTCTCAAGGCCAGAATAGCGGAATGGATAGCCATTCCTCTCTCCAGGGGATTTTCCCAAACCAGGGATCAAACCCAGGTTTCCCACATTGCAGGTCAATTCTTTATCAGCTGAGCCAAAAGGGAAACCCTTTTTATATGTATGTATGTATATATTTATTGCATTTTGTTTGCTATGCAAATTTCCAAAGGGAAGTTAGAATTCATCTTTCTATATAATCATCTTATGAGCAGTTTACAAATAAGAGCTGTTGGCTTACAGTGAATACTCACAAAATTCAGAAGGGAAAAGGAAATAAAATATTCAGTTCAGTTGAGTTGCTCAGTCATGTCCAAATCTTTGCAACCCCATAAACTGCAGCACACAAAGCCTCCCTGTCCATCACCAACTCCTGGAGTTCACTCAGACTCACGTCCATCGAGTCAGTGACGCCATCCAGCCATCCCATCCTCTGTCGTCCCCTTCTCCTCCTGCCCCCAATCCCTCCCAGCATCCAAGTCTTTTCCAATGAGTCAACTCTTCGCATGAGGTGGCCAAAGTACTGGAGTTTCAGCTTTAAGCATCATTCCTTCCAAAGGAATCCCAGGGCTGTTCTCCTTCAGAATGGACTGGTTGGATCTCCTTGCAGTCCAAGGGACTCTCAAGAGTCTTCTCCAACACCACAGTTCAAAAGTATCAATTTTTTGGCACTCAGCTTTCTTCACAGTCCAACTCTCACATCCATACATGGCCACTGGAAAAACCATAGCCTTGACTAGACGGACCTTTGTTGGCAAACTAATGTCTCTGCTTTTGAATATGCTATCTAGGTTGGTCATAACTTTTCTTCCAAGGAGTAAGCGTCTTTTAATTTCATGGCTGCAGTCACCATCTGCAGTGATTTTGAAGCCCCCCAAAATAAAGTCTGACACTGTTTCCCCATCTATTTCCCGTGAAGTGATGTATTCTGCATGTAAGTTAAATAAGCAGGGTGACAATATACTGCCTTGACATACTCTTTTCTCAATTTGGAACCAGTCATTTGTTCCATGTCCTGTTCTAACTCTTGCTTCTTGTCCTGCACACAGATTTCTCAGTGGGCAAGTAAGGTGGTCTGGTATTCCTATCTCCATAAATGTCGGGAGCCAGCACGGGAGATCCCACCCATGACAATGTCATGCGAAGGAGACCTGACAAGCAAGGCTTCAGGACTTGAGGGACTCCCTGGGCTGATCCCACCCATGAAAAGGTCATGTGGAGAGACCTGACGAGCAAGGCGGATCAGGAGTCAAGGTAACCCCTGGACCTGTTCGAGCATCTACCCCAAAACCAGAATTTGTCTGTCTTACTATTTTATGCCTTTCACCAACTCTTTTGACATTAACAGGGGGCTATCCCTGATCACCTTTTTTTGGAAAAAATTAACTTAGGGCTCTTGTTGAAAAATCTCCTGGGCACAAAAGGAGTGTTTCAATTCAAACCCCTGTTAGCATTTTAGCTTACTTGGCAGGTGTATCTAGACTCTTGCAACATTGTTGAGCCAATGTTTGTTGCCAAATTCCCACATCCCTTATCAATTGTGTTTTTGGGAGTGTATGTAGTTAAGATGTAGAAAAAAACAAGTAGTAGCCTTAACATTAGCAACATTAGACTTTGAGTTAATAAGTTCTTTTTTTGTTGTAAACCACTGAATCTTTGCTCCATAAAAATGTAACTCTGTACTTTAAGGGTGACACAGGCTAAGGAATTTAAGAAAAAAAAAAAAAACACTTCAAGGGAAAGTAAATGTTTTAGCTGACCAACCTTTATCAAAAAGGGGTCATAAAATGTCAACAGGCCTCCAGGCCAGAAGATAATGTACAAAAAACAAGACTCATGTTTATGAAACAGTATGCAGGAAGAAACCTAGTATCAATAAAAGTTAATACTGATGGGATGTTGAGCTGATTCTGCATTTTTTACTTTGCTCAATGTACAACACAGGGTATAAAAGCTCCCTCTGAAAATAAAGTGACAGGCCTTGCTCACCAAAGCTTGGACTCTCCATGTCGCTCTTTCTTTCTTTTTCCTTTTCCTTTTCAGGCTGATTCCCTGGAGCACAGGGGCCCTCTGAGTTCACTTTCCTGCCTGGGCTTCTAAGACCCACTTGAGAAGGTGTCCAAGGTGGGGCACCTTCAGCTATTCGAGAGGGCGCCTGCGGCCTACATGAACAGAACAAGTCCCGTGCTGGGGCTTTATTGGCTTTCTGCGTAAACCAAGGAATATCAGCCTCTTTCTCACCTCTATTTTCTTAACTACATAATTCTTTCCTTATCTCTTTCTCTATGTCTTAGTCGCAGATGCCATTCACGCTTCAGATAACCCTGGATCCAACTGGGGCTGAACCCTGGTACATAAGAATTTTCCACAGTTTGAAACTCCAATACATTGGCTACCTCTTGTGAAGAACTGACTCAGCTGAGAAACCCTGATGCTGGGAAAGATTGAAGGCAGGAGAAGGGGATGACAGAAAATGAGATGGTTTAACGGCATCACCAACTCGATAGACATGAGTTTCAGTAAGCTTCAGGAGTTGGTGATGCACAGGGAGGCCTGGCATGCTGCAGTCCATGGGATCACAAAGAGTCAGACACAACTGAGCAAATGAACTGAACTAATTGAATGCTTTTTGGAGGACTCCGTTCAGGCTTTACAGAGGAGGTGACATTTTAGCTAATTATGAAGTTACAATCTGGACGATTACAGAAGAACTTGTAGGTAAAGAGAAAGGAAATGCAGAGAGGCAACATTCAAAATTTCTATGCATATATCATAATTTATAAATGCCTAGGGAACAATAAAGTAGAGTTAGAGACGAGACTTACAGGAAGTGTAGCTTTGATAGTAGTCAGGAGACTGTCCAATTAGACAGAAAACAAATTTGCTTTCTCATAGCAATTTTTTTTTTCAGATGGCCTCAAGCGAACCTGCATTAAATTGAGAAAAGAAACTAGCAACCAATAAAAGAAAATGACCTTACAATGTCTAAACTATGTCTAAGGGAGATCTTTGACTTGAATCTTTGAACATGGAAATGATTAAAGCAAAATGACCACTATCTCAACTTAGATTTGAGGAACTTGTATTTATAAATAAAAACAAATCTTTGACACCTCCCCCCACAAATTTTGTGATTTCTCAGTTTCTAAATCAACTCACAAGGCCTTAAATTATGCTAGCAGAAAAACCATATACAGAAATTTTGCAGTTTATAATAAAGGTCTCCTCAAATTGTATCACATGTGACTATGAAAAACAGAAAAATAATTGCCTGCACAAAAGCTAAACCCAGATCCACACAGCACTATTGCCAAATTTAACAAATAAAAATGCAGATCACCCAATTTGAAATTCAAATTCAACTGAGCATCCTGTATTTTATCTGGCATCTAGACCACAGAGGTCAATGGGGAAAGGGATTTTATCTTGGACAGAAAGTTAGCAGCTGCCAGATATATAAATCAAGGTCTATTGCCAAAGCAAAAACTATAATTATTTCTGCCAAGGAATATTTAATCATTTCTATATACAAATACTCCTATATGATTGCCTTCTTTCCTTTTAGGAATGTGAGTTTTTCTCAGTATTCACGTTACGACATAATCATTATTTACTAAGCATGAGAATGAAGGATGCAACAAGTCTTCTTTCTATATGGTTAATTCATGAAGGGCCATATCCTGACCTAATGAAGAAAATGACACGTTGTCCCCAAACCCTAGGCTTTGTATATATGTATGTTAGTTGCTCAGTCGTGTCTGACTCTTTGCGACCCCATAGGCTGTAGCCTGCCAGGCTTCTCTATCCATGCAATTCTCCAGGCAAGAATACTTGAGTGGATTTCCATTCCTTTCTCCAGAGGAACTTCCCAACCCAGGGATCGAACCCTGGTCTCCTGCACCTCAGACAGCTTTTTTACCATTTGAGCTACAGTCTTTTTATTTCTATATGGTTAATTCACGAAGGGCCATATCCTGACCTAATGAAGCAAATGACACATTGTCCCCAAATCCTAGGCTTTGAGTGGTATATAATCATTGATGGAATTTATGATTGTCCATTAGGGATAGTGTGAGTGGTCTGTAGTGAAAGTGCTTGTGTGCAGTTGATGATCAATGAGGAGCCTCCTTTTTACATATATTTATATTGTCATCAGAGTCCAAGTCTCTGATGACAATAGAGCTGTCTTCCCCTAAATTTTACATATGAAAAGATAAGCACCTATCTTGTTGAAGCCATTTCTGTTTGGGTATTCTTTAATATAGAAACTAAGACAATAATCTAATATAAGGAAAATATATAATGTGGGCTTGAAATGTTAATACAAAATGTGAAGAATTTGGGAGACACTATAAGGTCATGTATATACAGAATTTGAGGTTTCTACAGAAGATTTGGATAGTGAGATTTTTGTCAATTTGCATATGATCTTAAAGTAATAAAAAAGAGAAAAAGATAAACATCAGCCCAATAGCATCAGCTTGTACAAATTTAAAATGTAGTACAGAGAACTTGGCTGAAAGGAATAAAAGGGAAAAAATAAGAACAAAACATGTGGCAAATATGAAAATGTTAATATTCTGATAATAATTGCTGTGTATATCAGTAAAAAGAATCCCAACAGGAGAACCCAGTAGATACATAGTGTAAGGAATATACTATTTTCAAGAGAAGGAAGACAAATAAGGGATGGCAAGAATAATAATAGTACTGTAATAATATAAAAAATAACAATAAAAATTACTAAAATAACAATCATATTCTGAGATCAAAACATATACCTAAACTTTATTATGCACATTATTTATCAGCATTATGTTATAATCCTAACAACCTTATGAAGTAGAAGTGATTATTTTCCACATATATAATACTGAAGTTCAAGATTAGAGTGACACATCCAAGATTGGAGTCAATAATATATGATCAAGTCAAACTTCAACACCACTGTCAGACTCTGCCCGACTTCTGTATACTCCAGAGCTGATGCTACTTTGCTGATGTTTCCTCACCAAACTTTAAGAAAAAGTGGCTCATTAAAAACTGGAAAAATTCAAATTAATGCAATTTATTAGACTTTAACATAAATACTATCAGTAATACAAAATGTTGATAAAGAAGTTACAGGACAGCTACCCTAATTATTCATGGCAATTTAAAATTAGTATCATCAATTTGAGAGAAATTTGCCACAATAAATCTTAAATTATTTTACTGTCGAGTATTTTGAAGAAAAATTATTTAAATGAAATTAAATAAAATCTTTAAATATTTTGTCAGTGAAATTTATGCATTAAATAAATTAATCACAATTGGCAACAAAAGAGCAACTGTTTAGTAATTTTTCATGCAAGTAAAAAAGTTCACACCAAATAACAATGACAATAAGTAAAAAGAGAATTCTCATTACATCAAAAGCTCAGACTGACAACAATGAATGGTCAGACTGAATGTCAAGAAAGAGTGGAGAACAACCTATTTTAATTTGGGGAAAGTTAATTGAAAATTTTGTATGCATCTTATTTCCTGTTCATATGTAAAATAAGTGAAAGACATTCTTAACTGTCAAAGGGCTGACATTATCTAATACCAATTTTGCACTGATTTTATTTTTTTAAAGTCCCTAAATGGGTACTCCAGTTATAAAATATTATTAATGTTTTTCTCTGTTGAAAATTGCACAGGAGTTTTTTGACAGTCACTTTAAAAGCTTAAAATTATGTTAATATCAAAAGATAATCCAAATAGCTGGCTTACAAAAACAGTCAGCTCTTTCTAATTTGAAAACTTTTGAAGTAATCAACAGAAGATCTATATATAAATACTGAAGGATGACAGATTATCAGGAAAAAATATGAGACAAAGAACACAAGACAAATTATTGTTTCAGTGAAAATATTTTTTTCTCAAATTTCCATTGTTCACACAGCACTTAATGATAGACTCCACTCTTTTAAGTGTATACTAATCTATCCTATCTTCAAATTAAATATTTAATGACTCAAAGAAGAAACAGAAGTTAAAATAGTAGTTGACAGGAAAAAAGGGGACAACAGAAAAATCACGAAACTGAAGAACTAAGGGGGGCATTGGTTCTAGGACTCCTTTGGATAACAAAATTTCATATGCTCAAGTCCTTTGTATAAAATGGCATAGTATTTGCATGTAACTTACTTACATCTCCCTATATGTTTTAAATCACCCCTAGATTACCTGCAATATCTACTACAATGTTACTGCTATGTGCTGTGCATGCTAAATTGCTTTAGTGATGTCTGACTCTATGCAACCTTATGAACAGTAGCCTGTCAGGCTTCTCTGTTTATGGGATTCTCCAGGCAAGAATACTGGAGCCGCATGCAGTTCCCTACTCCAGGGGATTTCCCAACCCAGGGATCGAACCTGGGTTTCTTGCATTGCAGGTGTGTTCTGTACCACTAGACTTCCCAAGTCTAGTGGTACAGAACACACCTCTACCACACTCTGTACCACTTCACCTGGGAAGCCCCAAATGCTATGCAAATAGCTGTAAATACAACATAAATGTTATAAAAATAGTTGCCAATTAGTGGCAAACTCGAGTTTTCCTTTCTGGAAATTCTGGAAAGTTTTTTCAATATTTTAAATCTGTGGTTGTTTTGGAATCTGCAGATACAGAGGGCCACCTGTACATAGAATGATCACAGAGAAAAACTGCACCTAGTTTGATGAGAATATAGGAGAATACATAATTTAGATAAAAATGAGCAAAAGGAAATAAAATTTAACAAACATGAAAATTATAACAGAAAATTACAGAAATGAGACAAATAAAATTCAACATATAAACGGTAGAGTCTTTCAAAAGCTAAAATATGAAAGAAAACAAAAAAATAAAGATGTAAGCCAAGAAATATACCTCTGAATTAAGAAGAAAAAAACCTTAAATATATATGCTGCAAGAGAATAATGTATGTCAAGAATTATTAAACCAGATATAAGCTAATAAGGTTACTAAACTTCAAAAGATGAATTGTTTTTGCACATATAAAAAACAAGTTATTTGCACAGGGTCTCAGTTTTATACAACATTAAACACCAGAAAACCATCAAAACAATACTTATGAAATAATAAAGGAAAGAATCTGGGGCCAACAATTTGATACACAGCCAAACTATTTTCAAATAATGTCAATAATTTCTAATTACTATTATCATATGTCCTTAAATAATCTTCTGGAAGAGATATATCCAACTGAAAGATTACTAGAAATAGCATAGTTAAAGGAATAAAAGTGAGTCATTAATACACTTGATGGTAAAACTCAGACCAAAACAAATGTGAGAACCATGTAACAAAAATATGCTCTTACCATAGAAAAGATATTGTCCGCACTTTGCCAACAAACGTCCATCTAGTCAAGGCTATGGTTTTTCCAGCGGTCATGTATTGATGTGAGAGTTGGGCTATAAAGAAAGCTGAGCACAGAAGAATTGATGCTTTTGAACTGTGGTGTTGGAGAAGACACTAGAGAGTTCCTTCGACTGCAAGGAGATCCAATCAGTCCATCCTAAAGGAGATCAGTCCTTCATTGGTGCTGGGTCCCACCTTGATGCTGGGAATGATTGAGGGCAGGAGGAGAAGGGGAGGACAGAGGATCAGATGATTGGATGGCATCACGGACTCAATGGACATGGGTTTGGGTGGACTCTGGGAGTTGGTGAGGGACAGGGACACCTGGCGTGCTGCGATTCATGGGGCAGCAAAGAGTCAGATACGATTGAGCGACTGAACTGAACTGAATTTTTAAACAACAAAGGGAAATTGGAAGACTGTGTGGCAAGGCTGATTTTCTCATCTTTGATGGCTAAAAATCAAACGATGTCATTCATATTTGATAAATAGTAGAGTAGTAAATATAGAGAATTACTCTTTGAAAAGTGGAGTATTATCTTAATAATAATGACAAAAATTTTAAAATTATACTTATAAAGTTCTCAGGGTCTCACAAGTTGAAAAACAAGTGTTGACTAGGGCTACAATTTTATCGTGATGAAATTGAAAGAGGAGAGTGAAAAAGCTGGCTTAAAACAGCATTCAGAAACTAAGATCATGACATCTGGTCCAATCACTTCATGCCAAATAGGTGGGGAAACGATAGAAAAAGTGACAGGCTTTATTTTCATGGGCTCCAAAATCACTGCAGATGGTGACTGCAGCCATGAAATTAAAAGATGTTTGCTCCTTGCAAGAAAAGCTATGACCAACCTAGACAGCATATTATAAAGCAGAGACATTACTTTGCCAACAAAAGTCCATCTAGTCAAAGCTATGGTTTTTCTAGTAGTCTTGTATGAATGTGAGCGTTGGACTATAAGGAAAGCTGAGCAGTGAAGAACTGATGTTTTTGAACTGTGGTGTTGGAGAAGATTCTTGAGAGTCCCTTGGACTGCAAGGAGATACAACCAGTCCATCCAAAAGGAAATCAACCCTGAATATTCATTGGAAGGACTGATGCTGAAGCTGAAGCTCCAATACTTTGGCGACCTGATGTGAAGAACTGATTCATTGGAAAAGACCCTGATGGTGGAAAGATTGAAGACAGGAGGAGAAGGGAACGACAGAGGATGAGATGGTTGGATGGCATCACTGACTCAGTGGACATGAGTTTGAGTAAACCCTGGAGGCTGGTGAAGGACAGGAAAGCCTGGAGTGCTGCAGTCCATGGGGGTCACAAAGAGTTGGACATGACTGAATGACTGAACTGAACTTAACCAAAGATATCCTCTGTTTTAGTTAACTCGAAGTCAAACTGATCAAGAATCTTAATCACATCTGCAAACTGTATAAACCTTCCCTATAATATAAAATGATCATAAAAAAGATATTCAGTCATATTCACATATTCTTCCCACCCTCAAGGGGAGGGTAATATATAGGAAACTAAGTTACATCTAGGTCATTTTAAAATTCCACTCATCACAGAAATATTCTATTGAAAAAAATCAAATTTATTTTCTATATTTCTATGTTCATCCATAAAACATTTTTAACAACTATCCAATAACATTGGAAAAGTATCTTTTTACTTTACACTCTTTTACACATGAATGCATAATATATGTGCTTTATCACTCAGTCATGTCCAACTCTGTGTGATCCTATGTACTGGAGCCCACCAGGCTCCTCTGTCCATGGGATTCTCCAGGCAAGAATACTGGAGTGAGTCACCATGCCCTCCTTCAGGGGATCTTCCCAACCCAGGGATCAAACCCAGGTCTCCCACATTGCAGGTGGGTTCTTTACTGTCTGAGCTACCAGCGAAGCCCAGGAATACTAGAGTGGGTAGCCTATCCTAAAATTAAAGAAAAGGTGTTAAATAAATTTGAAATAGTGATTTCAGCCACTGTTTTAGTGCTTCCAAAGAGAAATAATTTATTATTTGAATTTGTTTTGAGCAAATCATGTATTTTCATTTTTGAACTTGGTTAACATCATTGATATTCATGACTTAAATTGTCTCAAGTTAATTCTGAATTTCCTATCTACTCACATCTCTTCATAAGCCCTAGTTTATGGGAATGATAAACAACAATAGACACAGATTGAATAGAAAACATATGGTTCATATAAAGAATTTAAAGATACTTTGTGAAGTGAGACTTGGACCTATATTAAATTGTTTTTATACATTAAAGTTGGAATACACATCTGGAGTAATTGTTTAGTACAATTATTAATAAACAACCATTAATTTTGTTGCCTGGGCACATATTTTCCTGAAGTGCTTGGTAATTTAATTCATCCTGTATGTCTATCTTTTCTTTTCTCCAATTATCCCTATAGGTATAGACACAATATGCACTCTTCAGTTCTACTTAATAGTTCTCTACTGATTCATAGATAAATAAAGATTTGTATCTTTGTTACAAACAGTTTTACAAGGTCCCTTGGCAATGTATTTGTATAAAAAGGGATTTCATTAGAGAGAGCATGTTCAAATAAATGGCATTCTTTGTATCTATCCACATGGTTCAATATCTAATTATTATTTGTTTGTTTATTGCTTTTTTCATAATGGTTAGTATCAAAAGCTTTAATGCTTAGAGGGACTTTAACATGGTTTGCCATATGCTATTCTCTAGGGGAAAATTTTCTACCAAGCATCATTTAATTTAATTTAATTCTGTCAATAATGGATAAACATAATTCTCAATGCAGCATTTCTATCATTGAACTCCTACACTTATTAAAAAATAATTTCTCATCTTAATTGAAACTTGAACATTGTATCTGGCTTGACCTTCTGGAGGAAGAAAATGCATATGCTACATTCGATCCACATGTTCAAAAAACATTTTCACCCCTAAGCTCATTTTATCAGGATTTACTCCTTTTAGTTTTTTCAAATAGTTGCCTCATTCCCTGTGAGTGGGTCCCACTGGCTTTGTCCCAGCAAGGGGCAGGAAAAACAATCAAGCTTCTAGGCTGCCAAATTGATAGCATCAAAGCAAACTCAAAAAGCCATTAAGAGAATGATCATCCCTATTTCTAAGCAAAGGTTATTTTTATGTGGTGATTCCAATCAGTAGGATATGGGCTCATTGAGTATGTGATTTATTGACAGTGTTCTTAAATGAGAAACATTATTGAAATTTGCCTAGAAGTTAACTCATAGGAAAGTCCTTCACAGTTCCTTATAGACCTTTCCCTTTTGATACCTTCTTTCTCTAGTGCACAAGAGGCTCTTAATCATCTCCTAGCCCTTTCTTTGAGCTGTTTTGAATTGAAACATATTGGCTCCCTCATCTGTTAGAAATAGGCAGCCTGGCTCTCTGTATTTTGACAGCTTTTCTCAATACTGTTTGGACTGTGCCAAATATTACTTAATATATGTCATAATATTTTATATTAACTAAACATACTGCATTAATATACATAAGCATTTTCCTTACAATGTATTTCACTTTATACAATTTATACATTTAAAATGCAACCAAATTGCAAAATAAATAAATATTTATACTATAAATACAATAAAATGTTTTATTTATTAAAATAAATTTCATCTAAACCAGTATTACCAGTTTAATATTAGTTTTGGATTCACATACTGGTTTCACTGCTATAAGTATGATGGCCATTGAGAAATTAATTCTATAAAGTATTAAGAACATGCACCATCTGCATTAATATGAAGACTAAAGGTTGCCTGTGTAAAAATGTCTAAAATAGCACCTTGATTGAAGCTAAGTATTCAATATATAGCAGTAATCTGCATGATTTTGTTTGTCATGATATATCTTCCTCTTTTTCCTCCTTTTTCTCCTCTTCCTTTCTTCCCCATCATCTTTTGTTTCTACTCAACATTTTCAATGTCCAATATTAAATTATTTTAGTTTTCATAAATATGAATATAGTTCTTTTATATTAACTGCTCATTTTCTGCTTGAATTCATTTTGTGTTTAAATTAGTGATGTCATATTGAAGTGGGTAATTATATTGAACAAAATATGTACTTTCCATTTTTGAGTGACTCATAAATTTGATATGCATATCTGTTGTATTTTCATCACAGTCAGTCATAAAGGTGTTGACTATTCTAGCACTATTGACAGAATGCCATACCTCTCATAGCTAACACCCTTCCTAATGCTACTTAAATGACACTAAATGTCTGTTACATATTGTCCCCAAATATCCTATTATTATCATTTTAGCATTACTTATTATTCTGCATTGTACTTGTTGTCTAATTGACTATTTTCCCCATTTATGGAGTATGACTTTTGAAGTCAGGGAACACATCTTGTTCACAATTCTATGTCTTTGACTAGCTGACACAAAGTAGGATATCAACATAGTCACTTATTATTCCTATTTTTCCTCTTTTCAAATTGATGTTGATCCACTGGAAAACATTTTTCAGTTCAGTTCAGTCACTCAGTCGTGTCCGACTCTTTGTGACCCCACGAACCACAGCACGCCAGGCTTCCCTGTCCATCACCAACTCCTAGAGTTTACCCAAACTCATGTCCATTGAGTTGGTGATGCCATCTAACCATCTCATCCCCTGTTGTCCCCTTCTCTTCCTGCCTTCAATCTTTCCAAACATCAAGGTCTTTTCTAATGAGTCAGCTCTTCACATCAGGTGGCCAAAGTACTGGAGTTTCAGCTTTAACATTAGTCTCTCCAATGAACACTCAGGACCAATTTCCCTTAGGATGGACAGGTTGGATCTCCTTGCAGTCCAAGGGACTCTCAAGAATCTTCTCCAACACCACAGTTCAAAAGCATAGATTCTTCTGTGCTCAGCCCTCTTTATAGTCCAACTTTTAACTACAAAATAATTTCCAATTTGATACCAAAATTATCCAAAGTTAGCACACTTCACTGTCTGTTTTGCTTTATGATCAACAAATATCAAAGTGTAAAAAAAGATATTTTACTAATACTGATGCTCCTTGCTCCTGCTTGTCTGGTTCTTTTAAGGCAGCTAGGTTACAGCACCTGTTTATTTGACTGGAATAGCATTTGAAATAAAGAGAATTAATAGTTTAAAAATAACATAGGAAACAGAAAGGGCTTCCCAGGCGGTGCTAGAGGTAAAGAACTGCATGCCAATGAAGGAGATATGAGACATGGGTTTGATCCCTGGGTCAGGAAGATCCCCTAGAGGAGGGCACTGTAACCCACTCTGGTATTCTTGCCTGGAAAATCCCATGGACAGAGAAGCCTTGTGGACTACAGTTCACAAGGTCGCGAAGAGTCAGACACAACTGAAGCAACAGCATGCACACGCAGGAAGCAGAAACAAATTTTAGAAAACATCTTATTCGTGATTTCAAAACAGGTTGAAGAGAAGGGATGATAAGGAACTGAGTAAGGAAATAAAGGAATATAAATCCATTAACATAGTTGAATCAGCCAGTTTCATTAGGAAGAAAATATGATAATGATCATACAGAAAATAAATCCAAAAGAGTAGAGGATAATTTTTTAAAGCTCTATAATGTTTAATAGGAAATTATAAAGATATACAAGTGAGGAGACTGAAAAACCATGGATACAGACCAAAACAAAACAAAAACAAAAAAACAGACTTCATCTCCAGATAAATTCTTGTACATATTAAAATGGAATAAGAGCAATAATAAAAAATGCAAGAAAATAAATTATTCTGACTAGAAGAAAATAAATTCCAATCAGAGTTCAATCCAAAATTAATTCTACATCATGGAATAACAAATGAATGCTGGAATACCTTTTAAAAAAAAGTATAATAGTTTTCAGCTTTCTACATGGAAAATACTTTTCTAAGTGTCAATATAAAAGTAGCATGAGAATTTTTTCAAAAACCAGTAGGTAAAACCAGGTATTATGTGAGAGTATTAACATTAGAGATGAACATTCAATAAATTAATTATAACCAATTGGTGAGCTCAATGTAGTCTTTAATCCTCTCATTTATGCCAATTAATGCCAGATACAACTGAGCAACTTTCACTAGAAATACAAACAGAAATATAATTTGGGCTTCCCTTGTGGTACAGATGGTAAAAAATCTGCCTGCAATGCGATAGACCTGGATTCGATCCCTGGGCTAGGAAGATCCCCTGGAGATGGGAAAGGCTACCCACTCCAATATTCTGGCTGGAGAATTCCATGGACTATAGTCCATGGGGTCGAAAAAGCTGGACACAACTGAGTGACTTTCACTAGAATACCAATTAAAAATCCTAATGCCTTTTCTTACTTTAAGAACTCTTTAATGTCTGACTGTTTTGAGTGCTTCATATATTTTCTCAAAATTTTACTTAAAATATGAAGCTTCTGTTCATTAATTTCTCTCTTCTCTCATGCTATTATAGGAAGAGCAGAATAAACCATATGGCATCATCAACATTGTGTTCAAACAGCTCAGTGAGCAAATTTATGATGTACTTTTCTAAATCACAAGCGACAATGCCCTCCATTACTTAGTTAGAGTTCTCATTTCTCCTGAATTCAATAATTTCCCACTTTTCTCAAACCCTTATAAGAAAGCCTTCTTCAGCGATCAATGCAAAGAAATAGAGGAAAAGAACAGAATGAGAAAGACTAGAGATCTCTTCAAGAAAATTAGAGATACCAAAGGAACATTTCATGCAAGATGGGCTTGATAAAGGACAGAAGTGGTCTGGACCTAATAGAAGCAGAAGATATTAAGAAGAGGTGGCAAGAATACACAGAGGAACTGTACAAAAAAGATCTTCACGACCTGGATAATCACGATGGTGTGATCACTCATCTAGAGCCAGACATCCTGGAATGGGAAGTCAAGCGGGCCTTAGAAAGCATCACTACCAACAAAGGTAGTGGAGGTGATGGAATTCCAGTGGAGCTATTTCAAATCCTGAAAGATGATGCTGTGAAAGTGCTGCACTCAATATGCCAGCAAATTTGGAAAACTCAGCAGTGGCCACAGGACTGGAAAAGTCAGTGTTCATTCCAATCCCAAAGAAAGGCAATGCCAAAGAATGCTCTAACTACCTCACAATTGCACTCATCTCACACGCTAGTAAACTAATGCTCAAACTTCTCCAAGCCAGGCTTCAATAATATGTGACCTGTGAACTTCCTGATATTCAAGCTGGTTTTTAAAAAGGCAGAGGAACCAGAGATCAAATTGCCAACATCTGTTGGATCATCAAAACAGCAAGAGTTCCAGAAAAACATCTATTTCTGCTTTATTGACTATGCCAAAGCCTTTGATGGTGTGGATCACAATAAACTGTGGAAAATTCTGAGAGAGATGGGAATACCAGACCACCTCATCTGCCTCCTGAGAAATCTGTATGCAGGTCAGGAAACAACAGTTAGAACTGGACATGGCACAACAGACTGGTTCCAAATAGGAAAAGGAGTGCATCAAGGCTGTATACTGTCACCTTGCTTATTTAACTTATATGCAGAGTACATCATGAGAAACACTGGACTAGAAGAAACACAAGCTGGAATCAAGATTCATGGGAGAAAGACCAATAACCTCAGATATGCAGATGACACCACCCTTATGGCAGAAAGTAAAGAGGAACTAAAAAGCCTCTTGATGAAAGTGAAAGTAGAGAGTGAAAAAGTTTGCTTAAAGATCAACATTCAGAAAACGAAGATCATGGCATCTGGTCCCATCACTCCATGGGAAATAGATGGGGAAACAGTAGAAACAGTGTCAGACTTTATTTTGGGGGGCTCCAAAATCACTGCAGATGGTGATTGCAGCCATGAAATTAAAAGACGCCTACTCCTTGGAAGAAAAGTTGTGACCAACCTAGATAGCATATTGAAAAGCAGAGACATTACTTTGCCAACAAAGGTCAGTCTAGTCAAGGCTATGGTTTTTCCTGTGGTCATGTATGGAAGTGAGAGTTGGACTGTGAAGAAAGCTGAATGCCAAAGAACTGATGCCTTTTAACTGTGGTGTTGGAGAAGACTCTTGAGAGTCCCTTGAACTGCAAGGAGATCCAACCAGTCCATTCTGAAGGAGATCAGCCCTGGGATTACTTTGGAAGGAATGATGCTAAAGCTGAAACTCCAGTACTTTGGCCACCTCATGTGAAGAGTTGACTTCTTTGGAAAAGACTCTGATGCTGGGAGGGATTGAGGACAGGAGGAGAAGAGGATGACAGAGGATGAGATGGCTGGATGGCATCACTGACTCAATGGACGTGAGTCTGAGTGAACTCCGGGAGTTGGTGATGGACAGGGAGGCCTGGCATGCTGCGATTCATGGGGTCACAAGGAATAGGACATGACTGAGTGACTGAACTGAACTGAACTGACCTGAATCATATAACATCTCTTTATCGAGACAGTTTCGTTATAAAAGTATTGACCTAATCCTAATCACCATTTATAGCTGACATACAATGCAACTTAACAAAAAAGAATTAAGTTTGTACTGGATGTGGTGGTGGTTTAGTTGCTCAGTTATGTCCAACTCTTTGTGACCCCATCCCCTGTAGCCCACCAGGCTTCTCTGTCTATGGGATTCTCCAGGCAAAGATACTGGAGAGGGGTGCCATTTCCTCCTCCAGGGGATCTTCCCTACCCAGGAATCAAAACTGGGTCTTCTGCACTGTAGGCAAATTCTTTACCATTGGAGCTATAAGAAAAGCCCTTGTACTGTATATATCTTACCTAAATATTTGTTAACTCATTCTGTTAATGGAATCCACGCATGCAACAGAAACTGGACAATAAACACCTTTGAATGCTGTTAGAGCCTATATGCCCAGGATTAACTAATGGCTAAAATGAAGATCTAAATCCATTGTATCATATCTTTACCACCAGAAATAAATGATAGATGTAAAGCACTGTATTTTGTCAACTTGTCACTGAGATAATAGAAGAAGGCACTGAGCCTGAATAAGTGAGATGGGGAGGAATTAATTGATTTGGGCTAGGAAGGAGATGTAGTTGTAAGAAAAATTTACACACTTAATTAGTATGCAGGATGGTGTGGAATGCAGGAAAAGACTGAGATAAAATTAATGGCTTAAAAATTCTGAGAACAGAAAAAGCCATTAACCATTATGCTCAAAAACAAAATAAACACATGCTGCAACCCTTCTTACCTTGGTGTGAAGAAGCAAATGATGTGCTAGGTATAGCAAAATATAAGAAACCATTTTCTCAACTGATATAGACGAAATATTTTGATTTACTAAATACTCTTAGAACTTACCATAAATAAAATAAATATATTTTCTTCAGATTAGCTCTTGGGACCAAATCAATACAATTTCACATCACTGAATATTTAAATTACATGGCTTTCCTGACATTTGATTTTAATCCTGAATGTATCAGTGATTCCTACAATGTGATGTGGCAATAACACAGTTTACAATATACCCTGAAATTTCTATAAATTCTAGTAATGTCAAGAATACTTATACACACGTAAATAAATATCAAGAAATCAGAGGACCAACATAAAAGGTTTTTTTTTTTTTTTTAATGTGAAAGGCACTCAGTTCTGTCTGACTCTTTGCGATCCCATGGACTATACAGGCCATGGAATTCTCTAGGCCAGAATACTGGAATAGGTAACCTTTCCCTTCTCCAGGGAATCTTCCCAACCCAGGGATCAGGCCCAGGACTCCCGCATTGTGGGCAAATGCTTTATCAGCCCAACATAAACTAAATGAATACATATAAAATGTTGATTTCAGAGAAAGAAAGCATTGCTTTTGCTGAGGGAAACTATTAATCAGGGAATTTTAGTTTCAGACCATAAAAAAATAAATAAAAATTCAAACCTTCATAAGTTAAAGTGGAAAACATTCATTCTTATAACTGAAGCACATCAGACTACATCATGATGTGCATAAGACCACATATTCTTGAATTAGGTTATATATTAGCTCTGTTACTTTGGGTAAGTTAACTAATCTTTATTTCATATTGTCTAATATAAAAATTGTAAATTAGTTTAAATTTCTTCATGGAGTCCTTTTGAGTATTATATGCATTATGTGTATTATGAGCCTTATGAAGCACATAGAATAGTGCCCAGAACATCATATTTGCTATATGAATGTCATATGTATTATTATTAGAAAATAGCACATAAGTATTATGACCAGTATTATAATATTATATATTATATAATATACTATAATAATGTAGTATTATAATATTATACTTAGTATCAGGATTAAAAATTTAGATTTAGAGCTAGTTTCAGGCTCAACTATTATTCTAGGTTGTAAAAAGTTTCTCCATGTAATTTTGTTCAAATTTCCTTTGTTGACTATGCCAAAACTTTTGACTGTGTGGATCACAATAAACTGTGGGAAATTCTGAAAGAGATGGGAATACCAGACCACCTGACCTGCCTCTTGAGAAACCTATATGCAGGTCATGAAGCAACAGTTAGAAATGGGCATGGAACAACAGACTGGTTCCAAATAGGAAAAGGAGTACGTCAAGGCTATATATTGTCACCCTGCTTATTTAACTTATATGCAGAGTACATCATGAGAAACACTGGGCTGGATGAAGCACAAGCTGGAATCAAGATTGATGGGAGAAATATCAATAACCTCAGATATGCAGATGACACCACCCTTATGGCAGAAAGTGAAGAGGAACTAAAAAGCCTCTTGATGAAAGTGAGAGAGTGGAAAAGTTGGCTTAAAGCTCAACATTCAGAAAACGAAGATTATGGCATCTGGTCCCACCGCTTCATGGCAAATAGATGGGAAAACAGTGTCAGACTTTATTTTTTGGGGCTCCAAAATCACTGTGGATGGTGATTGCAGCCATGAAATTAAAAGATGATTACTCCTTGGATGGAAAGTTATATCCAATCTAGACAACATACAAAAAAGCAGAGATGTTACTTTGCCAACAAAGGTCCATCTAGTCAAGACTATGGTTTTTCCAGTGGTCATGTATGGATATGAGAGTTGGACTATAAAGAAAGCTGAGTGCGGAAGAATTGATGCTTTTGAATTGTGGTATTGGAGAAGACTCTTGAGAGCCCCTTGGACTGCAAGGTGATTCAATCAGTCCATCCTAAAGGAGATCAGTCCTGGGTGTTCATTGGAAGGACTGATGTTGAAGCTGAAACTCCAATACTTTGGCCACCAGATGTGAAGAGCTGACTCATTTGAAAAGACACTGATGCTGGGAAAGATTTAAGGGCAGGAGGAGAAGGGGATGATAGAGGATGAGATGGCTAGATGGCATCACCAATTCAATGAACATGGGCTTGGGTAGACTCCAGAAGTTGGTGGTGGACAGGGAGGCCTGGCGTGCTGTGATTCATGGGGTCGCAAAGAGTTGGACACAACTGAGTGACTGAACTGAACTGAACTAAACTGAACTTCCTTTATATCATGTACATTTCTTTCAGGTTTTCTCAAAGAAATGCCCCCAGTGTTACCCCAAGACAAGATGGACACCAGCACTTATGAGCTTACATTCTAGTAATGTAGCTACTTCTTCAGAAAAAAAAAAAAAAAGTTTAATCCAAAAATTGCAACAAAATTTCTGGCTAAATTTCTCATTAGATTAACTTGGATTATGAGCAGAATACAAAAAACCACAGTTAATGGACTAGTGTCCTCTTTTGGACAGGTCTGAGATATATTCTGAATATTACATGTGGTATTTGAGTTACCTGTCTCAGACCATGTGAACTAGAAGAGGAAGCGGTAGATCCCCAAAGGACAATTGGAGTGCCCTTACAGAAGAAAACAAAAACAAAAACAAAAAACATACTGAGTATTCTAAATATAATCACAGATATCCATGCTATAATAAATCACTGCAGATAAAAAATTAGGTAAGATAATTGATTTACCAATAATTATAGAATTTAGCTTTGTTTCTCTGCAACAAACTCACTATGATGCTGTGACTGGGATCATCAAGTTACCTTACATTACATGGGCTTCCCTTGTGGCTCAGCTGGTAAAGAATCTACCTGCAATGGGGGAGACCTGGGTTCATTCCCTGGATTGCGATGATCCCCTGGAGAAGGGAAATGCTACCCACTCTATTATTCTTGCCTGGAGAATTCTATTGACTGTATAGTCCATGGGGTCGCAAAGAGTCAGACACAACTGAGTGGCTTTCGCTTTCACTTTGGGTGGTATTCAAATTGGATTCCACTGTTGGGAGATCCTACAGAAACACTGGAAGGCAAAAAAAGAGAGGGAACTTCCTTCTTCCTGCTTGCTTGTTCTTACCAACATTGCTATAGAAGCAATTGTTTGGAGAATTAATGGATTTTAGCTTAACTGCATTTTTTAGCATCCCCCAAAGCACCCTTTGGTGGCAGCTGGAACACATCCCTTCCTCAGGGATGTGAGTTCAGCAAGGTTAGTCCTCTGAATTTGTAAATTTTGATACCCCCAACTTCTCTTTGTCCACTTAAGCCTCTGGGGTAGGATATTTAGGGCAGGGGCAGAACAGAAGAGACAGCTATATGTTATTATTATTATTTTTTTTGCCACACTGTTGTTACTTTTATTGTCTATCCCCTAGTTAGCCACTTTCCTGTCTTAAGTGGTAGTCTAGTATTAGTAGTATATGTGAAATTAAATGTTTTATGTAATATAGCCATGACCAATAACAGACCTTTTCCTACAGATTTGGTAATATATATCTTGTCTCAGTGGATTATACTTCACTTCCAATTGTGTTGCCCAAATAAGTCTGTTAGCTCTATAAAATCCAGTATTGACTTTGTCCCATCATTTCTCCTGATGTTCAAGGTGAATTCTTTGTCGTTTTTACTTCAAACTGTGAAGTCATATAGGTCTATATAAAACTTCAGTGCCACAATATATTGCCAGAGTGAATCTGGGCATTTTATTAATCTACAGATATGTTTCTTCAGATATAATTCAGAGTTAATAATATTAATCTCCCAGGGTTATTTAAAGGATTAAAAGTAATACAATATGAATATCTAGCATAGAGAATTACCCTGGGTGTGCATTTAATAATGTCAGTTTGTTCTTTCATTCAATGGGAAAACTAGATAAACTGAAAAGTTTGATAACAAAACAAAAATATAAAAAAATAAGAAAATATCATAAAAAATCATTATAAAATAACATCACAGACATATTAAAATGATATCAAGAGTCCAGATGATTGAGATTTTCTTGAAAATTAAGATTGTAAGTTGTTGTTTTTTTTTTTTTTAATGTTGTGGTTAATGTAAGAAGCATCAGTAAGGAGAGTCCCATTGCTAGATAGGAGTGATACTGAAACTGAGCAGTACCCTTTGGGGCTTTCCTGGGGACATACCCCAGTTCCCCTACATGTCTCTTGTCTATTGTTGGTAGAAAAATTTTAGTCTCAGGAGTTTCAAGGAACAAACTTAATCAGAGAAGTGAGAAAATGCAAAACAAAGAAAAACAGTCAAGCAAGACAAAATAATAATAGCTTAGCCCTAAAACAAAGGCAAGGATTTTTAGTTCCCCCTCAAGGTCTATAGATAATATAATGAGCCATATCACTGAGTTGCTTTGCAGATAATACATTCCCCACCAGGTAGAAGTTAACTGCATGCTGACCACCAGCACATAGACCCTAGGATTAAGTGAAGCCAGCAAACTGATAACTGAGATTCCAGAAACATCACCTTGTCACCTCACCATCAGTCAGAGACTTGTGCACGTTGATCACACACTCTGCAACTCTCTCTCTAAAACTGTCTTAAAAAACCCTTCCCTGAAAGTGATCAGGGAATCTGTTCTTTTGAGTATGGATTGTTGTTCTCCCACATTGGCACCTTCCAATGTTATCCTTTCCTTCTCCACAACTGGATGTCAATATATTGACTTTGCTTTGAGTCAGATGAAGGAACCAAAGTTGGGTTAAGAAACATTATTAGTGATGTTTATGTTTGAACCAGTTTGAACTGCTTATAAGAACAAGCAGTGCTCATATCATCTCATCCCAAATCTATATTCAACAATGTCATGCTTTTGAAACTGTACATGTTAGAAGCATTCAAGACCTCAGAAATTAGCAAGGTAAAAATATGACACTTTTTCTTAGAGAACCAGCTGTTGAATATTAATATTTGCTAAAACGCTGCTAGAAAATTGCCTTTAAAATGCTCTGTAAATGCAATATTAATTATTAGAGATAGTAACAATTATTTTCTAGAAAGGATTATTCAAATAGTAGTGCTAACTGAAGAAACAATAATTACTAGGTATCAGTTTAAGTACTTTAAGTCAGACTGATATCAGAATTCTGTAATAATACAGTAAATATCAACTGATTCAGTTTATTACTACACTTCAGTTGCTCAGTCATATCCAAATCTTTGCAAACCCATGGACTGCAGCACACCAGGCCGCCCTGCCCATCACCAACTCCCAAAGTTTACTCAAACTCATCTCCACTGAGTTGGTGATGCCATCCAACCATCTCACCCTGTCATTCCTTCTCCTCCTGCCTTCAATCTTTCCCAGCATCAGGAAAGATACTTGGCATGTATGTTATATTCTTTTGGATAGAAGGAGCAATATGGACCAGGTAATAGAACAATTTCATAAATTATTATATGATTGGCAGATACACTAATAAATTACTACATGAATAACAAAGTTTGTACTTGAAAAAGTTACTTTTGTCCATGTTCTGATAATACTTTATCTATGACTTGATTTGTTCATCTGCCAAACAAATATTAGAAGGCCACAGAATATGTTGATTAGTTAATAGATTGTATAACAAAATTAAAAACTTAAATAAATATTCAGTTCTGTTCACTCAGTCATGTTCGACTCTTTCCGACCTCATAAATCGCTGCATGCCAGGCCTCCCTGTCCATCACCATCTCCCAGAGTTCACTCAAACTCACCTCCATCGAGACAGTGATGCCATCCAGCCATCTCATCCTCTGTCGTCCCCTTTTCCTCCTGCCCCCAATCCCTCCCAGCATCGGAGTCTTTTCCAATGAGTCAACTTTTCTCATGAGGTGGCCAAAGTACTGGAGTTTCAGCTTTAGCATCATTCCTTCCAAAGAACACCCAGGGCCGATCTCCTTTAGAATGGACTGGTTGGATCTCCTTGCAGTCCAAGGGACTCTCAAGAGTCTTCTCCAACACCACAGTTCAAAAGCATCAGTTCTTCAGCACTCAGCTTTCTTCACAGTCCAACTCTCACATCCATACACGACCACAGGAAAAACCATAGCCTTGACTAAATGGACCTTTGTTGGCAAAGTAATGTCTCTGCTTTTGAATATGCTATCTAGGTTAGTCATAACTTTTCTTCCAAGGAGTAAGCGTCTTTTAATTTCATGGCTGCAATCACCATCTGCAGTGATTTTGGAGCCCAAAAAGATAAAGTCTGACACTGTTTCCACTGTTTCTCCATCTATTTCCCATGAGGTGATGGGACCGGATGCCATGATCTTCATTTCCTGAATGTTGAGCTTTAAGCCAACTTTTTCCGTCTCCTCTTTCACTTTCATCAAGAGGCTTTTTAGTTCCTCTTCACTTTCTGCCATAAGGGTGGTGTCATCTGTAAATCTGAAGTTATTGATATTTCTCCCAGTAATCTTGATTCCAGCTTCTGCTTCTTCCAGCCCAGCATTTCTCATGATGTTCTCTGCATATGTTAAATAAGTAGGGTGACTATATACACCCTTGATGCACTCCTTTTCCTATTTGGAACCAGTCTGTTGTTCCATGTCCATTTCTAACTGTTGCTTCCTGGCCTGCATACAGATTTCTCAAGACGCAGGTCAGGCGCTCTGGTATTCCCATCTCTTTCAGAATTTTCTAGAGTTTATTGTGATCCACACAGTCAAAGGCTTTGGCATAGTCAATAACACAGATATAGCTGCTTTTCTGGAACTCTCTTGCTTTTTCCACAATCCAGCGGATGTTGGCAATTTGACCTCTGCTTTTTCTACTTTTTCTAAAACCAGCTTGAACATCTGGAATTTCACAGTTCACGTATTTCTGAAGCTTGGCTTGGAGAATTTTGAGTACTACTTTACTATCATGTGTTAGTGAATTGCAATTACCAATCATGTTTAAGTCAATGAAATGGAATAGGGGAGATAATTAAATATCTTATACTCACACATAATGTACAATTCAAGTATGGGCATGTTGTTTTTCAAAAGCCAGATGTCACTATAACAAGTACCACGTAGCTGCTGCCCCTGCCAGGTCACTTTGGTCGTGTCCAACTCTATGAGACTCCATAGACAGCAGCCCACCAGGCTCCCCCATCCCTGGGATTCTCCAGGCAAGAACACTGGAGTGGGTTGCCATTTCCTTCTCCAGTGCATGAAAGTAAAAAGTGAAAGTGAAGTCACTCAGTCGTGTCCAACTTTCAGCAACCCCATGGCGTGGCCTACCAGGCTCCTCTGTCCATTGGATTTTCCAGGCAAGAGTACTGGAGTGGGGAGTACATAATAGCTAGGCCTTAAATTAAGAGTCAGCAAAATACAGCCTAAACAGCAATTCCAACCCACAGCCACCTTGTAAATAAAATTTTATTGACATATAGACATATCCTTTCATTTTTGTATTGTCTACAGGTGCTTTCTCACAGCAAGAGCAGAATTAACTAGCTGCAAATGAGACAATCTGACCCAAAAAAGCTAAAATATTTTAGCCCTGACCCTTTACAGTAAATATTTATTAGCCCTGACTGTGTTAGGTGCATGAATCAAGGTAAATTGCACAATATGAACATTATGAAACAGTATGAATAGGCAAAATGATAGGACACTGAAACATGAACTCCCGAGGTCAATAGGTGCCCAATATAATACTGGAGATCAGTGGAGAAATAACTCTAGAAAGACTGCAGAGATGGAGCCAAAGCAAAAACAACACACAATTGTGGACTGGTGATGGAAATAAAGTCCAATGCTATAAAGAGAACTAGTGCATAGGAACCTGGAATGTTAGGTCCATTGATTAATGCAAATTGGAAGTGCTCAAACAGGAAATGGCAAAAGTGAACGTTAAGATTTTAGGAATAAGAGAGCTAAAATGGACTGGGATGGGTGAATTTAACTCAGATGACCATTGTATCTTCTACTATGGGCAAGAAACCCTTAGAAGAAATGGAGTAGCCCTCATAGTCAACAAAAGAATCCATGTAGTTCTTGCATGCAAACGACAGAATGATGTCTGTTCATTTCCAAGGCAAACCATTCAGTATTACAGTACTCCAAGTTTATGCCCCAACCAATAACGCTGAAGAAGCTGATGTTGAATGGCTCTATGGAGATCTACAAGACGTTCTAGAACTAACACCCCCCAAATATGTCCTTTTCATTATAGGGGACTGGAATGCAAACATAGGAATAAAGAAACACCTGGAGTAACAGGTAAATTGGGCCTTGGAATACAGAATGAAGCAGGACAAATGCTAATAGAGCTTTGCTAACTGGTCATAGCAAACACCCTCTTCCAACAACACAAGAGAAGACTCTACACATGGACATCACCAGATGATCAACACTGAAGTCAGATTGACTATATTCTTTGCAGCCAAAGATGGAAAGGCTCTATACAGTCAGCAAAAACAAGACCACGAGCTGACTGTGGCTCAGATCATGAACACCTTATTGCCAAATTCTGACTTAAATCAAAGAGTGTAGGGAAAACCACTAGACCATTCAGGTATGACCTAAATCAAATCCCTTAGGACTATGCAGTTCAGTCCAGTTCAGTTGCTCAGGCATATCCAACTCTTTGTGACCGCCTGAACTGCAGCACACCAGGCTTCCCTATCTGTCACCAACTCTTGGAATAAACTCAAACTCATGTCCACTAGATCAGTGATGGCGTACAACCATCTCCTCTGTCATCCCCTTCTCCTCTCGCTTTCAATCTTTCCAAGCATCAGGGTCTTTTCCAATGAGTCAGTTCTTCACATCAGGTGGCCACAGCATTGGAGTTTCAGATTCAGCATCAGTCCTCCCAATGAATATTCAGGACTGATTTCCTTGGGGGTGGACTTGTTGGATCTCGTTGCAGTCTAAGGGACTCTCAAGACTTCTCCAACACCACAGTTCAAACTCATCAATTCTTTGGCACTCAGCCTTCTTCATAGTCCAACTCTCACATCCATAGAGGACTACTGTAAAAACCATAGCTTTGACTAGATGGACCTTTGTTAGCAAAGTAATGTCTCTGCGTTTTAATGTACTGTCTAGGTTGGATGTAGCTTTTCTTCCATAGTACAAGCGTCTTTTAATTTTATAGCTACAGTCACCATCTGCAGTGATTTTGGATCCCCCCAAAATAAAGTTTGTCACTGATTCCCCATCTATTTGCCATGAAGTGATGGGTCCAGATTCCATGATCTTAGTTTTCTGAAACTTGGGTTTTAACCCAACCTTCTCATTCTCCTCTTTCACTTTCATCAAGAGGCTCTTTAGTTCTTCACTTTCTGCCATAAGAGTGGTGTCATCTGCATATGTGAGGTTATTGATGTTTTCCTGGTAATCTTGATTCCAGCCTGTGCTTCATCCAGCCCAGGTTTTCTCATGATGTACTCTTCATAGAAGTTAAATAAGCAGGGTGACAATATACAAACATGACATACTTATTTCCCTATTTGGAACCAGTCTGCTGTTCCATATCCAGTTCTAACTGTTGCCTCCTGACCTGCATACAGATTTATCAGGAGGCAGGTAAGGTCATCTGGTATTCTTATATCTTTAAGAATTTTCTACAGTTTATTGTGACCCACACAGTCAAAGGGTTTGGCATAGTCAATAATGCAGAAATAGATGTTTTTCTGGAACTCTCTTGCTTTTTCCATGATCCAGCAGATGTTGGCAATTTGATCTCTGGTACCTCTGCCTTTTATAAAACCAGCTTGAACATCTGGAAGTTCACGGTCCACATAATGCTGAAGCCTGGCTTGAAGAATTTTGAGCATTACTTCACTAGCATGTGAGATGAGTGCAATTGTGTGGTAGTTTGAGCATTCTTTGGCATTGTCTTTCTTTGGGATTGGAATGAAAACTGACCTTTTCCAATCCTGTGGCCACTGCTGAGTTTTCCAAATGTGCTGGTATATTGAGTGCAGCACTTTTACAGCATCATCTTTTAGGATTTGAAATAGCTCAACTGGAATTCCATCACCTCCACTAGCTTTGTTTGTAGTGATGCTTCCTAAGGCCTACTTGACTTCACAATCCAGGATGTCTGGCTCTAGGTGAGTGATCACACCATCATGGTTATCTGGGTCATGAAGATCATTCTGTATAGTTCTCTGTATTCTTGACACCTCTTCTTAATATCTTCTGCTTCTGTTAGGTCCATACTATTTCTGTCCTTTATTGTGCCCATCTTTCCATGAAATGTTCCCTTGGTATCTCTGATTTTCTTGAAGAAATCTCTAGTCTTTCCCAGTCTATTGTTTCCCTCCATTTCTTTGCATTGATCACTGAGGAAGGCTTTCTGATCTCTCCTTGCTGTTCTTTG
The DNA here is from genome assembly GCF_042477335.2 of Ovis canadensis. Taxonomy (NCBI): domain Eukaryota; kingdom Metazoa; phylum Chordata; class Mammalia; order Artiodactyla; family Bovidae; genus Ovis; species Ovis canadensis. The sequence goes on from NC_091266.1 coordinate 18,074,319, forward strand.
GAATTCTGCATTCAAATGGGTATAAGTTTCTGTTTCTCATTTTTCTTTCACTTCTCTTCTTTTCTCAGCTATTTGCAAAGCCTCCTCAAACAACCATGTTGCCTTTTTGCATTTCTTTTCCTTGGGTATGGTCTTGATCCCTGCCTCCTGTATGATGTCACGAATTTCCATCCATAATTCTTCAGACATTTTGTCTATCAGATTTAATTCCTTTGAATATATTTTTTGCTTCCACAGTATAATCATAAGGGATTAGATCTGATGTGAGAATTGGACTATAAAGAAAGCTGAGCACCAAAGAATTGATGCTTTTGAACTGTGGTGTTGGAGAAGACTCTTGAGAGTCCCTTGGACTGTAAGGAGATCCAGCCAGTCCATTCTAAAGGAGATGAGCCCTGAATATTCTTTGGAAGGACTTACACTAAAGCTGAAACTCCAATACTTTGGCCACCTGATGTGAAGAACTGACTCATTGGAAAAGACCCTGATGGTGGGAAAGATTGAAGGCAAGAGGAGAATGGGAAGACTGAGTATGAGATGGTTGGATGGCATCACTGATTCGATGGACACGAGTTTGAGAAAGGTCCAGAAGTTGATGATGGACAGGGAAGCCTGGCATGCTGCATTCCATGGTTTCACAAAGAGTTGGACAAGACTGAATGCCTCATGAATGACTGAGCTGAACTGAAACCAAGTTAGCAGAGTGATTTGGTTGAAAGGAAAATGGTGATTTTTTCTTATAAATTTAGTGTTTGGATAGGTAGTAAAAGCCCCACTTTTCTCTAGTGAAATCACACTAGAGGCATAGCTTTCATGCATATTTTAACAGGAAGATAGCAGAAGGTATCCAAATAGAAGATAACAGAATAATAAAAGGTTCAAAATAATTTTTCCAAGTGTAGCTAAAAAAGCTTGAGGTTTTTTTTTTTTAATTTTTTCCTAAACAGTAGTGGGGGGACTTGTTAAGTAGGAAAATTTTGGCAAATAAATTGCATCGAATTTGGTGAAGTCTATCACCAAATGATAGATTGGTAGTTAAATGATTTGTTGCAATCTTATATAACTTAAATTGTAAAGCCAGAGATTATGAATTTTTATAGTAAGGTATATTTTGACTTGAACCAGCAAGAATGTTCAAATACTTAGAACTATCTGAAAATGGAAAAGGTTGGTTCTGCAAAAAGTAAGTTTCTAAAAAAAAAAAAAAAAAAGTAAGTTTCTTCCCAGAGAAAACCCATGCAGATAGTCTACCTGGCAGGTTATAATCAGGAGAATTACAAACACGATAATGATAACATAGCCATATCTGTAGTTGAGTTTTTAGAGGTTCAGATTAAAATAAATATTAATATGTACTATACTGCAAAAACTTTCCAGAAATTGAGAAGAAACTTGGCCTTGGGCTATGCATAGATAAAATTATTCCTAGTTAAATTGTAAACTCCTAGTTAAAATTTTGGAGCTATTATTTTTTTTAAATGACCAAAATAGTGATATTCCCTTTTTTGATAATGTAATTTTAATAATGTAATTTTGATAATGTAATTTCCCCCTCATTACTTAAAATTTTATTTCAGATTTTTTTTCAACTTTTAATTTCAACTTGTCATCTCAAATTTGATTCACCAGATAGATAATCTGCTCATTTGGTACATAGAGTAAATGTAAATAAGGCACTTTTAATGAATAGTATGTGTGATGGACAGGGAAGCCTGGAATGCTGCAGTCCATGAGGTTGCAAAGATTTGGACACGACTGAGTGACTGAACTCAATTGTACAGAACTGAGGGAAATGACCACTATATTGACATATATGTATAAAATAACCTTAATAACTGTAAAACATAGCCTTAATAACTGGATAAATAACTTAGTTTTTTTGTCTTTGCTGTGACAGTGCAAATAGCACTCATGCTATTGCTCAGCTTTGTCATGGGCACAAACACAATTAGTTTTTAAAAATCTCTTATACAGATGTTATTGATAGGGCCCATGTAAAAACAGTGAAAATAGAACACAAAAGCTAAAACACTCTGTAATAAATCCAAATACAATAGAAAATTATAAAACTTTGCTTTTAAAGTCAGTTTGAGAGAAGGAAAAATATTACATTAAGTAAAGTAATATTTACATCTAGAAACAAAACAATTCAGCATTTGGTACAATCATCATCCTAACATAAGTGAAGTTGCTCAGTCATGTGTGACTCTTTGCGACCACATGGACTGTAGCCTATCAGGCTCTTCTGTCCATGGGATTTTCCAGGCAAGTGTGCTGGAGTGGATTGCCATTTCCTTCTCCAGGGGAGCTTCCCGAGCCAGGAATCGAACCGAGGTCTCCCGCACTGCAGGTAGACGCTTTACTGTCTGAGCCACCAGGGAAGCAGTGACTTATCATCCTAACATAAGTATATTAAATACCAAAAGTGGCAACAATTGACTGTGCTTCAGCTTCCCCCCCACCAAAAGATAAAAGAATGCATTGAATTTACTCTAAAGCTGAGTTTCTAGGAGTTTTTGAGTATCATTAGGAATAGCACTATGCCAAAGATAACAAGAATGCTTATCTGAAATGATTTGTTGATCAGAAGGGTTTCCTGGTGGCTTCTCCTAATGCAAGAGACACAGGAGACACAGAGTTCAATCTGTGGATCAGGAAGGTCCCTTGAAGTAGGAAATGGCAAGCCACTCCACTATATTCTTCCCTGGAAAATTTTATGGACAGAGGAGCCTGGCGGGCTACAGTCCATGGCATCACAAAGTGTCAGACACAACTGAGAGACTAAGCATGTACACACATAGTTGGTTGATCAGAAAGCCCATTGAGGGAACTCCCCCAAGGTGTGTGTGAGAAATGGTCCATTTGTTTTCCTTGTATTACTTTAGAAGAGGAAATACTTTTCTTGCCTGTATCTCCAAGGATGGCACTAAGCCCCACAAAGTAAACACAGGAGAACATCAGAAAAACTTCATGAATCTGTCATTATGTTAAAACACACTGTTTTTGAAAATTTGTAATTTATGGGCTAGATGTTTCTTGATAGGTATATTTTTTCAGTTCAGAGATTTTAAAAAAAAAACCTGCCATGTACCTTTTTTATTTTCATTTTACTTAAGTCTTTTGGTTTTGTAAAAATGAGCAGTCTCTATTTCTTTCCTGAAAATTGTCTCCAGTGCTGACATGAGCACAAAGACCTTATGTGCTATCTTAGGAAATATTTTGTGTCTTAAGAATAAAAATTTTCATTAGAGTTAGTCAATGTATCACAGATATTATCCTTCCTGGCAAGAGGAACACAGAAGCACAGATACTGTTGGGCTATTGTTCTCAATGGAAAAATAAAGGTTTTCAAAATGTTATTCATTGCCATAGTGGATGTTTAAGTCATTTTTATAGTCTGTTTTGATGGATTCTGAGAACTGTGTTACATTATTTATTACTACAGCTTTTTGTTAAAATCATATTCATAATTTTAACTATCATTCATTGAATACTATGTACCAACGTTATGAACCAGAAAGTAATTTATATTTAACCCTCATAACAATCCTGCAAAGTAGAAGTTATTATCCCACATTGTAGAAGAAAAACAGACTCAGAAAGGATATATATTGCCTACATCACAAAATTAGTAAGTAGTGCAGTCAAATGCAAACAGGATCTCCCTGGTTGCAAACAAGATCTCCCTGGTTACTAACAAAGTCAGAGATTGTTTCTTCTATAACACGCCGAGGTTATAAACCTTTTTGGTTTGGGATAAAATGCACTATGTGCAAATATGTTAAGTCAGTTCAGTCCAACTCTTTTGGATCTTATGACTGTAGCCTGCCAGGTTCCTCTGTCCTAGGGATTCTCAGGCAAGAATACTGGAGTGGGTTGCCATGCCTTACTCCAGGGCATCTTTTCAACCCAGGGATTGAACCCTCATCGTTTATGTCTCCTTCATTGACAAGTGGGTTGTTTACCACTAGTGCCACCTGGGAAGACCAAAATGCACTAAATTTCACATTAATAAGTATACCTATACTGAGGAAACCAGAATCGAAAGAGACACATGTACCCCAATGTTCATCGCAGCACTGTTTATAATAGCCAGGACATGGAAGCAACCTAGATGTCTATCAGCAGATGAATGGATAAGAAAGCTGTGGTACATATATACAATGGAGTATTACTCAGCCATTAAAAGGAATACATTTGAATCAGTTCTAATGAGGTGGATGAAACTGGAGCCAATTATACAGAGTGAAGTAAGCCAGAAAGAAAAACACCAATACAGTATACTAATGCATATATATGGAATTTAGAAAGATGGTAATGATAACCCTATATGTGAGAGAGCAAAAGAGACACAGATGTATAGAAGATTCTTTTGGACTCTGTGGGAGAGGGAGAGGGTGGGATGATTTGGGAAAATGGCACTGAAACTTGTATAATATCATATAAGAAATGAATCGCCAGTCCAGGTTCAATGCAGGATACAGGATGCTTGGGGCTAGTGCGCTGGGATGACCCAGAGGGATGGTATGGGGAGGGAGGTGGGAGGGGGGGTTCAGGATTGGGAACACGTGTACACCCATGGCAGATGCATGCTGATTTATGGCAAAACCACTACAATATTGTAAAGTAAAAAAATAAATAAATAAAAAGTTATTTACACACACAAAAAAGTATACCTATAAAGTGGACATGACTATTAACATGATCATAATTATAAGTGAGTCTGCCTTGAAGACTGTGAAAGTAAGACAGACCAGTGACCCATGAGAGACAGAATCACATGTACAAAAGGGACATGTACCATCTACCTGGGCTCAGCAGGGAACTTTCAAATGGGTTCTGTGTAACAATCCCTGTGTTACACAAATTTGTATTTCTTAAGGTGTTCCTTGATAACTTTTGATCAGCTTCTCATGATAAAGAGTTTTTTATGAAGCCTAAGCCTAGAAACAATGTCAGCTTAAAGCAAAATTGTGAGTTTCCAGTTAACAAAAGTAGCTAATATTTCAACTAAATGCTCTAGAATTAAACCAAATGCCAACCACTGCATTTCACAAATATCAATTAATACAAAGTACAAAATAACACATATAAAATTCTATGTAATAGATATGATCATTATTCCTATTTTTAATCAAAATCAAGGCACAAAAAGTTAAATATCTTACCAAAGGTAACATTACTTGTAGGGAAGTCAGAATTCATACCATAGCTTTGTTGATCTAGAGTCAATATTTAACCACTATTTTTATTATTATTATTATTTTTGGCCATGCTACACAGCTCATGAGATCTTAGATCCCTGACAAAGAATTGAACCCAGCCCTCAGCAGTGAAAGTATCCAATCCTAACCACTGGACAACCAGGGATTTCCCTAAACCAGCATTTTAGACTGCTATATATTTATGGCATGTTCAGTGCTCTTCCAGTCCTTCTGTTGCTTAGTGATGTCATCATGCACCTTACTTTTCAACACTCCTCCTCTTAGATACTTTTCCATATTTCAGAACTAATCCTGTTTCCTCTTCTCTTCCTATCACAGAAAAGGTGATGTCGGCACAGAAGCTGAGATAAATGAATCCACACTAACACAATTACATGCTTAACTTTTAAAATATTCTGGACTTACATAGATAAGTGAAGGGTTTAATTTCTTTTAAATAAGCAATGGTGAATTTTAATTTTATTGTTGCCCTGTCACTATATCATGCTCAGCTCTTTGCAACCCCATGAACTGCAACATTCCAGGTTTCCCTGTCCTTTACTACATCCCAGTGTTTGCTTAGATTCATATGCATTGGGTTGGTGATGCTATCTAACCATCTCATCCTCTGCTTCACCTTTTGCCTTCAGTCTTTCAGAGAATCAGGGTATCTTCCAATGAGTCAGCTCTTCACAGCAGGTGGCAAAAGTATCGGAACTTCAGCTTCAGCATCTGTCCTTCCAATGAATATTCAGGGTTGGTTTCTTTTAGGACTGATTGTTTTAATCTCCTTGCTATCGCAGGGATTCTCAAGAGTCTTCTCCAGCACCACAGTTTGAAAGCATCAATTCTTCGGCACTCTGCCTCCTTCATGATCCAATTCTCACATCTGTACATTACTGGAAAAATCATATATTTGATTATAAGGACTTATGTCAGCAAAGTGATGTCTCTACTTTTTGATATGCTAGGTTTGTCATACCTTTTCTTCCAAGGAACGAGCATATTTTAATTTTATGGATTTTGGAGCGCAAGAAAATACAGTCTGTCACGGTTTCCATTTCTGCCCCATCTATTTGCCATGAAGTGATGAGATGGGATGCCATGATCTTAGTCTTCTTAATCTTGAGTATTAAGCCAGCTTTTTCAATCTCCTCTTCCACCTTTATAAAGTGGCCCTTTAGTTCCCTCTTTGCTTTCGGCCATTAGGATGGTATCATCTGCATATCTGACATTATTGATATTTCTTCCGGCAATTTTGATTCCAGCTTGGGTTTCTTCCAGTCCAGCGTTTCTCATGATGTACTCTGCATAGAAGTTAAATAAGCAGGATGACAACATACAGCCTTGACATATTCCTTTTCCTATTTGGAACCAGTCTGTTGTTCCATGCCCAATTCTAACTGTTGCTTCCTGACCTGCATAGAGATTTCTCAAGAGGCAAGTCAGGTGCTCTGGTATTGCTATCTATCTCAGAATTTTCCACAGGTTATTGTGATCCATACAGTCAAAGGTTTTAGTATAGTCAATAAAGCAGAAATAGATGTTTTTCTGGAACTCTCTTGCTTTTTTCATGATCCAGCAGATGTTGGCAATTTGATCTCTGGTTCCTCTGCCTTATTTAAAACCAGCTTGAACATCAGAAAGTTCACAGTTCACGCATTGCTGAAGTTTGGCTTGGAGAATTTTGAGCATTACTTTACTAGCGTGTGAGATGAGTGCAACTGTGTGGTACTTTGAGCATTCTTCGGCATTTCCTTCCTTTGGGATTGGAATGAAAACTGAACTTTTCCAGTCCTGTGGCCACTGCTGAGTTTTCTAAACTTGCTGGCATATTGAGTGCAGCACTTTCACAGCATCATCTTTCAGGATTTGAAATAGCTCCACTGGAATTCCATCACCTCCACTAGCTTTGTTCGTAGTGATTCTTTCAAAGGCCCACTTGACTTCACATTCCAGGATGTCTGGCTCTAGCTGAGTGATCACACCATCATGATTATCTGGGCCATGAAGATCTTTTTTGTACAGTTCTTCCGTGTATTCTTGCCACCTCTTCTTAATATCTCCTGCTTCTGTTAGGCCCATACCATTTCTGTCCTTTATCGAGCCCATCTTTCCAAGAAATGTTCCCTTGGTATCTCTAATTTTCTTGAAGAGTTCTCTAGCCTTTCCCATTCTCTTGTTTTCCTCTATTTCTTTGCATTGATCACTGAAGGCTTTCTTATCTTTTCTTGCTATTCTTTGGAACTCTGCATTGAGATGCTTATATCTTTCCTTTTCTCCTTTGCTTTTCGCTTCTCTTTTCACAGCTATTTGTAAGGCCTCCCCAGACAGCCATTTTGCTTTTTTGCATTTCTTTTCCATGGGGATGGTCTTGATCCCTGTCTCCTGTACAATGTCACAAACCTCATTCCACAGTTCATCAGGCACTCTATCTATCAGATCTAGGCCCTTAAATCTATTTCTCACTTCCACTGTATAATCATAAGGGATTTGATTTAGGTCATACCTGAATGGTTTAGCGGTTTCCCTACTTTCTTCAATTTCAGTCTGAATTTGGTAATAAGGAGTTCATGATCTGAGCCACAGTCAGCTCCTGGTCTTGTTTTTGTTGACTATATAGAGCTTCTCCATCTCTGCTACAAAGAATATAATCAATCTGATTTCGGTGTTGACCATCTGGTGATGTCCATGTGTAGAGTCTTCTCTTGTGTTGTTGGAAGAGGGTGTTTGCTATGACCAGGGCATTTTCTTGGCAAAACGCTATTAGTCTTTGCCCTGCTTCATCCCACATTCGAAGGCCAAATTTGCCTGTTACTCCAGGTGTTTCTTGCATTCCAGTCCCCTATAATGAAAGGGACATTTCTTTTTGGTGTTAGTTCTAAAAGGTCTTGTAGGTCTTCATAGAACCGTTCAACTTCAGCTTCTTCAGTGTTACTGGTTGGGGCATAGACTTGGATTACCGCAATATCGAATGGTTTGCCTCGGAGACGAAGAGATCATTCTGTCATTTTTGAGATTGCATCCAAGTACTGCATTTCAGACTCTTGTTGACCATGATGACTACTCCATTTCTTCTGAGGGATTCCTGCCTGCAGTAGTAGATATAATGGTCATCTGAGTTAAATTTACCCATCCCAGTCCATTTTAGTTCGCTGATTCCTAGAATGTCAACGTTCACTCTTGCCATCTCTTGTTTGACCACTTCCAATTTGACTTGATTCATGGACCTGAGATTCCAGGTTCCTATGCAATATTGCTCTTTATAGCTTTGGACCTTGCTTCTATCACCAGTCACATCCACAGCTGGGTATTGTTTTGCTTTGGCTCCATGCCTTCATTCTTTCTGGAGTTATTTCTCCACTGATCTCCAGTAGCATATTGGGCACCTATTGACCTGGGGAGTACCTCTTTCAGTATCCTATCATTTTGCCTTTTCGTACTGTTCATGGGGTTCTCAAGGCAAGAATACTGAAGTGGCCTGCCATTCCCTTCTCCAGTGGACCACATTCTGTCAAACCTCTCCACCATGACCTGCCTGTCTTGGGTTGCCCCGTGGGCATGGCTTAGTTTCATTGAGTTAGACAAGGCTGTGGTCGTAGTGTGATTAGATTGACTAGTTTTCTGTGAATATGGTTTCAGTGTGTCTGCCCCCCGATGCCCTCTTGCACACCTACCATCTTACTTGGGTTTCTCTTATCTTGGGTGTTGGATATCTCTTCACAGCTGCTCCAGCAAAGCGCAGCCGCTGCTCCTTACCTTGGATGAGGGGTTATCTCCTCACCGCCACCCTTTCTGACCTTCAACGTGGGATGACTCCTCTAGGCCCTGCTGCACCCGTGCAGCCACTGCTCCTTGGATGTGGAGTTGCTCCTCCCGGGTGCCGTCCCTGGCCTCGGACGCGGGGTAGCTCCTCTCAGCCGTTGCCCTTGACCTCGGACGAGGGGTAACTTCTCTTGGCTGTTCTTGCGCCATTGCAGCCTGGCACTCTCGGCCGCTGCCCCTGACCTCGGACGTGGGATAGCTCCTCCAAGCCGCACTTAGTGCGCTGGTTGCAGCGATATACTCCTTTCCCAATTTTGAACCAGTCCTTTGCACCATGTCGGGTTCTAACTGGTGCTTCTTGACCTGCATACAGATTTCTTATGAGGCAGGTAAGGTAATGATATTTCCATTTCTTTAAGAATTTTCCAGTTTGTTGTGATCCACACCGGAAAGACTTTAGCATAGTCACTGAAGCAGAAGTAGATTTTTTTTTCTTCTGAAATTTCTTGCTTTTTCTGTGATCCAACCGATGTTGGCAATTTGATCTATGGTTTCTCTGCTTTTTTAAATCCAGCTTGCATATCTGTGAGTTCTCCATTCACGTACTGTTGAAGTCTGGCTTGAAGAATTTTGAGCATTGCCTTGCTAACAACATGAAATGAGTACAATTGTACAGTAGTTTGAACATTCTTAGGCATTGCCCTTCTTTGGGAATGGAATGAAAACTGAACTCCAGTCATGTGGCCATTGCTGAGTTTTCCAAATTTTGTGACATATTGAATGCAGCACTTTAAAAGTATCATCTTTTAGGATTTGAAATAGCTCAGCTGGAATTCCATCACCTCCACTAGCTTTTTTTGTTGTAGTGTTTCCTAAGGCTCACTCGACTTCACACTCCAATGTCTGGCTCTAGGTGAGTGACAACACCATCAAGGTTATCCAAGTCATTAAGACCTTTTTTGTACAGTTCTGTGTATTCTTGCCACCTCTTTTTAATCTCTCCTTCTTATGTTAGGTTATTACCATTTCTGACTTTATTATGCTTGCATTAAATGTTCCCTTGGTATCTCCACTTTCTTGAAGAGATCTCTAGTCTTTTCTATTCTATTGTTTATCTCTGTTGAGGCCTTTTAATGGACCAGAACCTGGTGGTCTGTAGTTGATGATAAGAAAGTAAAGGAGAGAAAGAGGCTGATATTCCTTGGTTTATGCAGAAAACCAATAAAGTCCCTGACACGGGGCTTGCTCTGTTCACGGAGGCCTCAGGCACCCTCTCAATGGGTTGTAGGTGCAGTGCACTTTCTCAAGAGGGTCTTAGAAGCCCTGGCAGGAAAGTGAACTCAGAGAGCCTCTGAGCTCCAAAGAAATAGCCTGAGAGAGACAGAAAGAAAGAAAGACATAGGGACCAAAGCTCTGATAGAGCAAAGGTGTTTTATTCAACATTGTGTAGGTATTTATGCTGTCTTACAAGGTAGCTATTTTCAAAAGAGATAAAAATCAAAACATACAAGTTATCAAGGAAGCATGAGGTCACCCATATGAAAGAAAGAGAGTTCTAAATAATCACTTTTACCATATGGTTAATAAAAAGGAAGAGGGTACTTATCACTACATAGAAAAAGTAATGAAGGAAATGCCTGGATTCTTCAGCCCCCGAAGAGGCTTGCCTCTCCTCTTAATTCCTGTATATTCCGGAATTAATAAGGAACAGAGAATTCCTGACAGATCCAAAACAGCACACAGGAAGCCTCCTGTTATGCTTCCTGACATTTTTCTATTTCTTTTCATTGTTCACTTAAAAAGGCTTTCATATCTCTCCCCGCTAGTCTCTGGATCTCTGCATTCACTTGGGTATATCTTTCCCTTTCTCCTTTGCCTTTCACTTCTCTTTTTTTCTGAGCTATTTGTAAGGCCTCCTCATTCAATCATTTTGCCTTGTGTTTCTTGTTCTTTGGGATGGTTTTGGTCACTGCCTCCTGTACAATGTAAAAAACTTCTGACCATAGTTCTTCAGGCACTCTGTTTCCTAGATCTAATCCCTTGAATCTATTTGTCCCATTCACTGTATAAAGGATTTGATTTAGGTCATATCTGAATGTATCACTGATTTTCTCTACTTTCTTCAATTTAAGTCTGAATTTTGCAATAACAGCCTAATGATACAAGCTACATTCAGCTCCAAGTCTTGTTCTCACTGACTGTATAGAGCTTCTCCATCTTCAGTTGCAAAGAATACAATCAATCTGATTTCAGTATTGACCATCTGGTGATGTCCTTATGTAGAGTCTTCTTTTGTGTTGCTGAGTGTTTGCTATGAGCAGTGTGTTCTGTTGCAAAACTCTGTTAGACGTTGCCCTGCTTCATTTTGTATTCCAAGGTCAAATTTGCCTTTTACGCCAGGTATCTCTTTACTTATTACTTTTGCATTCCAATCCCCTAAGAAGAAAAAGGACATCTTTTCTTGGCATTAGTTTTAGAAAGTCTTACAGGTCTTCATCAGTTCAATTCAGTCACTCAGTCGTGTCCGACTCCTTGCTACCCCATGAACCACAGCACGCCAGGCCTCTCTGTCCATCACCAACTCCCAGAGTTCATTCAGAGTTGCGTCCATCGAGTCAGTGATCCCATCCAGCCATCTCATCCTCGGTCGTCATCTTTTCCTCATGCCCCCAATACCTCCCAGCATCAGAGTCTTCTCCAATGAGTCAACTCTTTGCATGAGGTGGCCGAAGTACTGGAGTTTCAGCTTTAGCATCATTCCTTCCAAAGAAATCCCTGGGTTGATCTCCTTTAGGATGGACTGGTTGGGTCTCCTTGCAGTCCAAGGGACTCTCAAGAGTCTTCTCCAACACCACAGTTCAAAAGCATCAATTCTTTGGTACTCAGCCTTCTGCACAGTCCAACTCTCACATCCATACATGACCACGGGACAAACCATAGCCTTGACTAGACGGACCTTAGTCGGCAAAGTAATGTCTCTGCTTTTAAAAAGGCTATCTATGTTGCTCATAAATTTTCTTCCAAGGAGTAAGCATCTTTTAATTTCATGGCTGCAATCACCATTTGCAGTGATTTTGGAGCCCAAAAAATAAAGTCTGACACGGTTTCCACTGTTTCCCCATCTATTTCCCCTGCAGTGATGGGACTGGATGCCATGATCTTCATTTTCTGAATGTTGAGCTTTAGATCAACTTTTTCCCTCTCCTCTTTCACTTTCATCAAGAGGCTTTTTAGTTCCTCTTCACTTTCTGCCATAAGGGTGGTGTCATCTGCATATCTGAGGTTATTGATACTTCTCCCGGCAATCTTGATTCCAGCTTGGGTTTCTTCCAGTCCAGTGTTTCTCATGATGTACTCTGCATAGAAGTTAAATGAGCAGGGTGACAATATACAGCCTTGATGCACTCCTTTTCCTATTTGGAACCAGTCTGTTGTTCCATGTCTAGTTCTAACTGTTGCTTCCTGGCCTGCATATAGATTTCTCAAGAGGCAGGTCAGGTGGTCTGGTATACCTATCTCTTTCAGAATTTTCCACAGTTTATTGTGATCTACACAGTCAGAGGCCTTGGCATAGTCAATAAAGCAGAAATGGATGCTTTTCTGGAACTCCCTTGCTTTTTCCATGATCCAGCAGATGTTGGCAATTTGATCTCTGGTTCCTTTGCCTTTTCTAAAACCAGCTTGAACATCTGGAACTTCACCGTCCAAGTTTTGCTGAAGCCTGGCTTGGAGAATTTTGATCATTACTTTACCAGCATGTGAGATGAGTGTAATTGTGCGGTAGTTTGAGCATTGTTTGGCATTGCCTTTCTTTGTAACTGGAATGAAAACTGACCTTGTCCAGTCCTGTGGCCACTGCTGAGTTTTCCAAATTTGCTGGCATATTCAGTGCAGCACTTTCACAGCATCATCTTTCAGGATTTGAAATAGCTCTACTGGAATTCAATCACCTCCACTAGCTTTGTTGGTAGTGATGCTTTCTAGGGTCCACTTGACCTCACATTCCAGGATTTCTGGCTCTAGATGAGTGATCCCACCATCGTGATTATCCAGGTCGTGAAGATCCTTTTTGTACAGTTTTTCTGTGTATTCTTGCCACCTCTTCTTAATATCTTCTGCTTCTGTTAGGCCCATACCATTTCTGTCCTTTATCGAGCCCATCTTTCCAAGAAATGTACCCTTGGTATCTCTAATTTTCTTGAAGAGTTCTCTAGCCTTTCCCATTCTGTTGTTTTCCTCTATTTCTTTGCATTGATCGCTGAAGAAGGCTTTCTTGAAACTCTGCATTCAGATGCTTATATCTTTCCTTTTCTCCTTGGCTTTTCGCTTCTCTTCTTTTCACAGCTATTTGTAAGGCCTCCCCAGACAGCAATTTTGCTTTTTTGCATTCTTTTCCATAGGGATGGTCTTGATCCCTGTCTCCTGTACAATGTCACGAACCTCATTCCATAGTTCATCAGGTACTCTATCTATCAGATCTAGGCCCTTAAATCTATTTCTCACTTCCACTGTATAATCATAAGGGATTTGATTTAGGTCATACCTGAATGGTTTAGCGGTTTTTCCTGTTTTCTTCAATTTCAGTCTGAATTTGTAATAAGGAGTTCATGATCTGAGCCACAGTCAGCTCCTGGTCTTGTTTTTGTTGACTGCATAGAGCTTCTCCATCTTTGGCTGCAAAGAATATAATCAATCTGATTTTGGTGTTGACCATCTGGTGATGTCCATGTGTAGAGTCTTCTCTTGTGTTGTTGGAAGAGGGTGTTTGCTATGACCAGGGCATTTTCTTGGCAAAATGCTATTAGTCTTTGCCCTGCTTCATCCCACATTCGAAGGCCAAATTTGCCTGTTACTCCAGGTGTTTCTTGCATTCCAGTCCCCTATAATGAAAGGGACATCTCTTTTTGGTGTTAGTTCTAAAAGGTCTTGTAGTTCTTCATAGAACCGTTCAACTTCAGCTTCTTCAGTGTTACTGGTTGGGGCATAGACTTGGCTTACTGTGATGTTGAACGGTTTGCCTTGGAAACGAGCAGATATCATTCTGTCGTTTTTGAGACTGCATCCAAGTACTGCATTTCGGACTCTTCTGTTGACCATGATGGCTACTCCATTTCTTCTAAGGAATTCTTGCCCACAGTAGTAGATATAATGGTCACCTGAGTTAAATTCACCCATTCCAGTCCATTTTAGTTCACCGATTCCTAGAATGTCAACGTTCACTCTTGCCATCTCCTGTTTGACCACTTCCAATTTGCCTTGATTCATGGACCTGACATTCCAGGTTCCTATGCAATATTGCTCTTTACAGCATCAGACCTTGCTTCTATCACCAGTCACATCCACAGCTGGGTATTGTTTTTCCTTTGCTGCAACCCTTCATTCTTTCTGGAGTTATTTCTCCACTGACCTCCAGTAGCATATTGGGCACCTACTGACTTGGGGAGTACTTCTTTCAGTATCCTATCATTTTGCCTTTTCATACTGTTCATGGGGTTCTCACGGCAAGAATACTGAAGTGGCTTGCCATTCCCTTCTCCAGTGGATCACAACTACAGTGCACCTTAAATACTATTTAAGTGCACATCTCCTTATATTCAGGTAATTTGTAAGGAATCTATATAAACACATCCAGAGTACCTGTTTAAGATGTGCTGTAGGTCTTCATAGAACCATTCAACTTCAGCTTCTTCACCATCAGTGTTTGGGGCATAAACTTGGGTTACTGTGATATGGAATGATTTGCCTTGCAAACAGATCATTCTGTCATTTTTGAGGTTGTACCCAAGTACTGCCTGTTGGGCTCTTTTGTTAACTATAGTGACAACTTCATTTCTTTTAAGGGATTCTTGCCCACAGTAATAGATATAATGGTCATCTGAATTAAATTCACCCATTACAGTCCATTTTAGTTCACTGATTCTTAAAATGTTCATGTTCACTCTTGCTATTTCCTGTTTGACCACATTCAATTTACTTTGCTTCATGGAGCTAACATTCTAGGTCCTATGTAGTATTGTTCTTTATAGCATGGGTTTTTGTTTACCACCAGACACATCCACAACTGGGCATCATTTCCACTTTGGTTCAACTGCCTCATTCTTTATGGAGCTATTAGTAATTGCCCTTTGCTCTTCCCTAGAAGCATATCAGACACATTCTGACCTGGGGGGTTCACCTCCCGGTGTCATAACTTTTGGCGTTTTCATACTGTTCATGGGATTCTCGAGGCAAGAATATTGGAGAGGGTTGCCAGTACATCCTCCAGTGAACTACATTTTGTCAGAACTCTTCACTATGACCACTCTGTCTTGAGTGGCGCTTCAGGGCATGGTTCATAGCTTCATTGAGTTATGCAAGCCACCTTACCACAAGGCTAGGATCCATGACACAGATCACAAGCTATGCTTCAAGCTAGGCTTTAGCAGTATGTGAACCAAGAACTTCCAGGGATACAAAATGGGTTTAGAAAAGGCAGCAGAACAAGAGATCAAATTGCCAACATTTAATGAATCTTGGAAAAAGCAAAGGATTTCCAGAAAAAAAAAATTACTTATTCTTCATTGACTACATTAAAGCCTTTGACTGTGTGGATTACAACAAACTGTGGAAAATTCTTGAAGAAATGGGAGTAGCAGACCACATTAACTGTCTCCTTAGAAATCTGAATCAAGTCAAGAAGCAACAGTTAGAACTAGACACAGAGCAACTGACTGGTTCAAAACTGGGAAAGGAGTATGTCAAGGCTGTATCTTGTCACCCTGCTTATTTAACTTATGTGCAGAGTACATTATGCAAAATGTTGGGCTGGATACATCACTAGCTGGAATTGAGATTACAGGAGAAATAACAAAAACCTCAGATATGCAGATGATACCACTGTAATGGCAGAAAATAAAGAGGAACTAAAGAGCTTCTTGATAAAGGTGAAACAGGAGAGTAAAAAATCTGACTTGAATCTCAACATTCCAAAAACTAAAGATCATGGCATCATGTCCCATCACTTCATGGCAAACAGATGGGGAAAAAAGTGAAAGCAGTGACAGATTTTATTTTCTTGGGCTCCAAAATCATTCCAGATGGTGACTGCAGCCACGAAATTCAGATGCTTGCTCCTTGAGAGGGAAGCTGTGGCAAATATATACAGTGTATTAAAAAGCAGCAATATCACTTTGCAACAGAGATTCATATAGTCAAAGCTATGGTTTTTCCAGTAGTCATATATGGATGTGAGAGTTAGACCATAAAGAAGGCTGAGGGCTGAAGAATTGATGCTTTCAAACTGTGGTTCTGGAGAAGACTGTTAAGAATCCCTTGGACAACAAGGAGATCAAATCAGTAAATCCTAAAGGAAATCAGTCCTGAGTATTCATTGGAAGGACTGATGCTGAAGTTGAAACTCCAATACTTTGGCCAGCTGATGCAAATGCTGACACATTGGAAAAGACCCTGTTGCTGGAAAGACTGAAGTCAGGAAAAGCGGGTAGCAGAGCATAAGATGGTTAGGTAGCATCACCAACTCAATGAACATGAATTTGAGCAAACTCCAGGAGATAGTGGAGGACAGAGGGGCCTGGCATGTCCATGAGATCACAAAGAGTTGGACAAGACTTAATGACTGAACAACAAGAATAAATTTAACAGATTTTTCGAAGGCTAAAAAACAAAATGCTGTTAATATTTTATCAATGGAAATAGTCATAGATTGTTTTTTTGCAAGGACTTCTGTTTCTTGGAGATTATTGCTGCATGAGAGATTCTGCTTTTATGAAGCAAATGTGTAGATTTCTTAACTAGCTCTGTTATGTGTTTTGCGAAAGAAAAACTTGTTTCTGCACTGAAATAAAATAACAAAACTCTATAATTAAAGCTTCAAAATTGGCATTTGAGTCAGAGACAACTTTTTCTTGTCTCCTAAATGTTTTGTTTTTGCTATTATTTAAGAATTCATTCTTTGGCCAGGGGACTTAAGACCTTCCAACAACAAATGCAAAAGCAAATGAGTTGAGTCCACATGGAGAATAAGACCTCAGTGAGATATTGAAGTTTTGCAATTTGTGGATTTCCAATTTGGCTGGCCACAGATAGACCCTAATTCGCTTACTCTTTCCATCATTCATTCATTTTTAATATCTTAGTCTTTGGGTAATTAAGTGATTGGTTCTCAGGTCTATTGCCATTTAAATATACTAAGTATTGACCCTTGAGCTTTAGGATGATACTTTCTACTTCTTTGCTCAATTACCAAGGTAGCAGTAGAGATTTGTTTTTCTCCTAAAGATAATTATTAAAATCTGGAGATCTTGAGTCAGTTTCTTTACTACTTTAGTAGCACATTCAGATATACTAGCCAAGGCCTGTTGGATTAAACTGTTAGATTTATTGTCTAGTTAACATTCCTTTAGAATCAGACAATTAAAAAGGATTGAAACTTTAAAATTATTTCAAAAGATGAATAGTTACAGGTTGGAAATAAACTACAAAAAGTAGGAAACTTGAGTAACTGGATCTCCTAGAAAACATTTACATCAGATGGTAAAATATCTAATCTTGTTGTTACAAATGAATTTCAAAGATGCAGAGCAGCTTTGTAAAGTTTTACTATAACAATCAGCAGCAACCAAACTGTGGTGTACACAAAATTCTCTACTACCATTTACACTTCCTTAAATTAACCCCATTTCTACTTAAAAATAATCCATCTGTGGTAAGACACAGTTTAATATATGAAAACACATTAATCTAGAAACCACAAGAGATATTTCCTTTGGAAAATCTCATAATACTTTCTTGTGAATTACGCTCTTTATGGTTTTCTGTTCATAATATTACCAAATTGTAATAATATCCTTTTTTCAATCCTAGAGTATAAGACTCTAGTTGATGCTGGAACCCATGCATTTTCTAACTTTGTGTTTGCAGTCTTCCACAGTGACTCTGGAAGCATACATACAAGATCAATGCTGTCAGGTATCTAGAATCAAAAACCAACCCCTCTGTTCACTGGCCACCTAAATACAGATCCGTTACTCAAAACCTCTGAGGCTAGCTGATTCAACTATAAAGTGGATACAGACTTACCACATCAACTATGTGAAAGGATTAGCTGATATAACATAAGCTGAGAATACTTTCTGACTCATAATAAATTATTATTGAATACTTATTAGTATGCAAATTTAAAACAATAATGCGAACCCATGTCCTCAGTTCAGTTCAGTTGCTCAGTTGTGTCCAACTCTTTGTGACCCCATGAATTGCAGCCCCATGAATTGATGGCTTCCCTATCCATCACCAACTCCCAGAGTTCATTCAAACTCGAATCCATCCAGTCAGTGATGCCATCCAGCCATCTCATCCTCTGTCATCCCCTTCTCCTCCTGCTCCCAATCCCTCCCAGGATCAGGATCTTTTCAAATGAGTCAGCTCTTTGCATCAGGTGGCCAAAATATTGGAGTTTCAGCTTCAACATCATTCCTTCCAAAGAACACCCAGGACTGATCTCCTTTAGAATGGACTAGTTGGATCTCCTTGCAGTCCAAGGGACTCTCAAGAGTCTTCTCCAACACCACAGTTCAAAAGCATCAATTCTTCGGTGCTCAGACTTCTTCACAGTCCAACTCTCACATCCATACATGACCACTGGAAAAACCATAGCCTTGACTAGACAAAGTAATGTCTCTTCTTTTGAATATGCTATCTAGGTTGGTCATAACTTTCCTCTCAAGGAGTAAGCATCTTTTAATTTCATGGCTGCAATCACCATCTACAGTGGCTTTGGAGTCCCCCAAAATAAAGTCTGACACTGTTTCCACTGTTTCCCCATCTATTTCCCCTGCAGTGATGGCACCAGATGCCATGATCTATAATTTTCTAAATGTTGAGCTTTAAGCCAACTTTTTCACTCTCCTCTTTCACTTTCATCAGAGGCTTTTTGGTTCCTCTTCACTTTCTGCCATAAAGTTGGTATCATCTGCATATGTGAGGTTATTGATATTTCTCCCGGCAATCTTGATTTCAGCTTGTGCTTCTTCCAGCTCAGCATTTCTCATGATGTACTCTGCATATAAGTTAAATAAGCAGGGTGACTATATACAGCCTTGACATACTCTTTTTCCTATTTGGAACCAGTCTGTTGTTCCAAGTCCACTTCTAATTGTTGCTTCCTGACCTGCATATAGGCTTCTCAAGAGGCAGGTCAGGTGGTCTGGTATTCCCATCTCTTTCAGAATTTTCCAGTTTATTGTGACCCACGCAGTCAAAGGCTTTGACGTAGTCAATAAAGCAGAAATAAATGTTGGGTTTTTTTTGTTTGTTTGTTTGTTTTTTTTTCTGAAGCTCTCTTTTTTGATGAAACAGTGGATGTTGGCAATTTGATCTCTGGTTCCTCTGCCTTTCCTAAAACCAGCTTGAACATCTGGAACTTCACGGTTCATGTTTTGTTGAAGCCTGGCTTGGAGAATTTTGAGCATTACTTGACTAGCATGTGAGATGAGTGCAATTGTATGATAGTTTGAGCATTCTTTGGCATTGCCTTTCTTTGGGATTGGAATGAAAACTGACCTTTTCCAGTCCTGTGGCCACTGCTGAGTCTTCCAAATTTGCTGGCATGTTGAATGCAGCACTTTCACAGCATTATCTTTCAGGATTTGAAATAGCTCCACTGGAATTCCATCACCTCCACTACCTTTGTTGGTAGTGATGCTTTCTAAGGCCCACTTGACTTCACATTCCAGGATGTCTGGCTCTAGATGAGTGATCACACCATCATGATTATCCAGGTCGTGAAGCTCTTTTTTGTACAGTTCTTCCGTGTATTCTTGCCACCTCTTCTTAATATCTTCTGCTTCTGTTAGGTCCATACCATTTCTGTCCTTTATCGAGCCCATCTTTGCATGAAATGTTCCCTTGGTATCTCTGATTTTCTTGAAGAGATCTCTAGTCTTTCCTATTCTGTTCTTTTCCTCTATTTTTTTGCACTGATCGCTGAAGAAGGCTTTCTTTTCTCTTCTTGCTATTCTCTGAAACTCTGCATTCAGATGCTTATATCTTTTCTTTTCTCCTTTGCTTTTTGCTTCTCTTCTTTTCACAGCTAACAAATAGCTGTTAAGGCTTAGATATGGCAAATTATATCCTCTAACCCCTGAAGGCACACATGCGTGCACATATGCACGCACGCACACACACACACACACACACACACACACGTTGATATATGGTCATACCAGTAGAATATAGATCCTTGATGCACTGGGATCATACCAATGGTAGATTGGTTGGGGTTACCGCTAATTTGTTAATATGTATGACATTCAATTCATGGGAATCCCAGGCTACACCTTCGTATCCATCCCTGTAGATGTGAAGGCCATAAATTAGTGCCACAAATCCACTGAGTTCCATACCAATCAGTCTCTAAGGGTAACAATAGACATAGTTCATAAAACACCCAGTCTTGTCTCATAATTAGCAGGTTGATCATTTTTTAGCATGATGTAACCATTCCCAACATAAAGGAGCTTTTAAATTCAAATGCCCATAGCCTGGTGTTACCCATGTAGATCCACCCCATAATTGTGGGATTTTTCCTTTTCATAGATGAGAGGTTAATTTTTTTTTTTTTTGAGACTTAGCTCATCAGTCTGAGTGAGTTTGAATGACCCTAAGAGAAAACTTAAATCTATGGCCAGCATCAGAGCAGGTATTATTAACTGGCCAGGTGAGAGGATCCCATCTAGTAATATCACGAAGATAGAACAGGACTGAACACTCTTCTAAAATAAATTTCCTAGAGGGTATCCAATCAGAGTCCTAGAGAACAGAAATCCACCAAGGTAACCCAAAAGTACTAAATAAAAGTAATTGGCCACAACTGAACAATTGGATTGAGTTTTAAACTAGCATAGAATTGTGTCCATGATAGAAAACATTTGACTGATAGGCATAGGTCCAAGGAATCAAGAACATAAATGATCATACAAGTCAAATCAGCATCTTGGGCAAGATGTCCACTTCTAATGTCATCTTCTTCGCATTCTGGTGTAGTTTCCTGTGTTTGAGCATTGTTTTAAGGTGAGTTTGAGGTCAGTAGCCCTCTCTATAGACCAGTCCAGCTTAGGGGCCTTTGGAAATGTGAGTTAATCCAAGAGTCAATTTACCTTCAGTTTCACTGGGCATGAGCTAGTTAAGAGTACCTGATAGAAAGGTCCTTCCATCCAGCTTGGAGACAGTTCGTTAAATTATGTCTTCTTCCTGTCTTGGTTGTGTGTGAGGCATCTGATCTTCAACCAAAGACAGATTACTGATATGTTTCAGAAACAACCCTATAGTGTACTTTAATAATTAAATTAAATTTTACCATAATATACCCTAACAGCACGGAGAAGGCAATGGCAACCTGCTCCAGTAATCTTGCCTGGAAAATCCCATGGATAGAGGAGCCTGGTAGGCTGAAGTCCATGGGGTCGCAAAGAGTCAGACATGACTGAAGAACTTCAATTTCACTTTTCACTTTCATGCATTGGAGAAGGAAATGGCAACCCACTCCATTATTCTTGCCTGGAGAATATCAGGGATGGGGGAGCCTGGTGGGCTGCCATCTATGGGGTCACACAGAGTCGGACACGACTGAAGTGACTTAGCAGCAGCAGCAGCAACTCTAATAGCAAAGAACTATTCAGGAAATGAGTGTTAGTAGATACTGACCTCCATTAACAAACAGGGATTTAACATTCATTGAAACATATCTTTCTCCTTAAAACCACTGTCATTTTTACCAAATATAATCAAACTAAGATCTGTTTGTAATATAGTTCTGGTCTTAATAAACTTGGCCTAATGATTTATATAACCATAATTAATCATAGACATTTTAGCTTTGCTGAGACTTTTTATAGAGTCTTCAGACTGAACTTTTAAAATAAAAACTTTCAGGGCTAGGAAAGTCATGCCAAAGTCTTATCACAGATTTTGCTAACATATCTAAAAAAAATTCCTCCCTTCTCATTTCATTTCAGTTCACACAGTCAGTCGTGTCAAACTCTGTGACACCATGAACTGCAGCACAATAGGCCTCCCTGTCCATCACCAACTCCCAGAGTTTACTCAAACTCATGTCCACTGAGTCAGTGTTGCCATCCCACCATCTCATCCTCTGTCATCCCCTTCTCCTCCTGCCTTTAATCTTTCCAAGCATCAGGATCTTTTCAAGTGAGTCAGTTCTTTGCATCAGGTGGCCAAAGGAATGGAATTTCAGCTTCAGCATCAGTCCTTCCAATGAATATTCAGGACTGATTTCCTTTAGGATGGACTACTCGTATCTCCTTGCAGTCCAAGGGACTCTCAAGAGTCTTCTCCAGCACCACAGTTCAAAAGTATCAATTCTTCAGTGTTCAGCTTATAGTCCAACTCTCACATCCATACATAACTACTGAAAAAACAAGAGTTTCACTAGACAGACCTTTGTTGGCAAAGTAATATCTCTGCTTTTTAATATGCTGTCTAGATTGATCATAACTTTTCTTCCAAGGAGTATGCATTTTTAAATTTCATGGCTGCAGTCATTTTTGTGCCCCCCAAAATAAAGTCTGTCACTGTTTCTACTGTTTCCCCATCTATTTGCCATGAAATGATGGGACCAGATGCCCATCAAGAAGCTTCCATAAGCTTCTTATCATTCTCCACCAGAGGGCAGACAGAATGAAAACCAGAATCACAGAAAACTAACCAATCTGATCACATGGACCACAGCCTTGTCTAACTCAGTGAAACTATGAGCCATGTTCTGTAGGGCCACTGAAGATGGACAGATTGTGGTGGAGAGTTCTGACAAAATGTGGTCCACAAAATGTGGAGAAGGGAATGGCAAACCACTTCAGTATTCTTGTCTTGAGAACTCCATGAACAGTATGAAAAGGCAAAAAGATAGGACACAGAAAGATGAACTCCCCAGGATGGTAGGTGCCCAATATACTATTGAAGATCAGTGGAGAAATAACTCCAGAAAGACTGAAGAGATGGAGCCAAAGCAAAAACAAAACCCAGTTACGGATATGACTGGTGATGGCAGTAAAGTCTGATGCTGTAAAGAGAAATACTGCATAGGAACCTGGAATGTTAGGTCCATCAATCACAGCAAATTGAAAGTGGTCAAACAGGAGATGGCAAGAGTGGAGGTTGACATTTTAGGAATCAAACCTAAAGTGGACTGGAATGGGTGAATTTAACTCAGATGACGATTACATCTACTACTGTGGGCAAGAATCCCTTAGAAGAAATGGAGTAGCCATCATAGTCAACAAAAGAGTCCGTGTAGTACTTGCATGCAATCTCAAAAAAGACAGAATGGTCTTTGTTCATTCCCAAGGCAAACCATTCAATATCACAGTAATCCAAGTCTATGCCAAGTCTAAGCAGAAGAAGCTGAAGTTAAATGGTTCTATGGAGACCTACAAGACGTTCTAGAACTAACACCCAAAAAGATGTCCTTTTCATTTTAGGGGATTGGAATGCAAAAGTAGGTAGTCAAAAAACACCTGGAGTAACAGACATATTGGGCCTTGGAGTACAGAATGAAGCAGGGCAAACACTAATAGAGTTTTGCTAAGGGTGTTTGGTCATAGCAAACACCCTCTTCCAACAACACAAGAGAAGACTCTACACATGGACATCACCAGATGGTCAAAACCAATTTCAGATTGATTATATTCTTTGTAGGTAAAAATGGAGAAGCTCTGTACAGTCAGCAAAAACAAGACAGGGAGCTGACTGTGGCTCAGATCATGAACTCCTTATTGCCAAATTCAGACTTAAATTGAAGAAAGTAGGGAAAACCACTAGACCATTCTGGTATGACCTTAATCAAATCCCTTATGATTATACAGTGGAAGTAAGAAATAGATTCAAGGGATTAGATCTGATAGATGGAGTGGCTGAAGAAATATGGACAAAGGTTTGTGATACTGTACAGGAGATAGGAATCAAGACCATCACCAAGAAAAAGAAATGCAAAAAAGCAACATGGCTGTCTGAGGAGGGCTTATAAATAGCTGTGAAAAGAAGAGAAGCAAAAAGCAAAGGAGAAAATGAAAGATATTCCCATTTGCAGAGTTCCAAGGAATAGCAAGGAGAGATAAGAAAGCCTTCCTCAATGATCAGTGCAAAGAAATAGAGGAAAACAATAGAATGGGAAAGACTAGAGATCTCTTCAAGAAAATTAGAGATTCCAAGGCAATATTTCATGCAAAGATGGGCTCAGTAAAGGAGAGAAATGGTATGGACCTAACAGAAGCAGAAGATATTAAGAAGAGGTGGCAAGAATACACAGAAGAACTGTACAAAAAAGATCATCACGATGAAGATAATCCCGATGGTGTGATCACTCACCTAGAGCCAGACATCCTGGAATGGGAAGTCAAGTGGGCCTTAGGAAGCATCACTATGAACAAAGCTAGTGGAGGTGATGGAATTCCAGTGGAGCTATTTCAAATCCTAAAAGATGATACTGTGAAAGTGCTGCACTCAATATGCCAGCAAATTTGGAAAACTCAGCAGTGGCCATAGGATTGGAAGAGGTCAATTTCATTCCAATCCCAAAGAAAGGCAATGGCAAAGAATGCTCAAACTACTGCACAAATGCACTCATCTCACATGCTGGTAAAGTAATGCTCAAAATTCTTAAAGTCAGGCTTCAATAGTGCATGCTCTCTGAACTTCCAGATGTTCAAACTGGATTTAGAAATGGCAGAGGAACCAGAGATCAAATTGTTAACATCTGTTAGATAATCAAAAAAGCAAGAGAGTTCCAGAAAAACATTTTACCCAAACATATCAATTTTAGGAACTCCATACAGTTTCTAGGATATCTATATTAGTAACATTTACCATACAATATAACCCGAGACTTATTACTCACTTGACAATACTCCCCATGTTATTCTGTAAACAACATGAATGTAATTAGTGTAATATCTCTCTTTGTGATCTTTCAGGGGCCCTCTGAAGCATCCCAAAGTTAGCTAGAAATCTTCTTCATTAGAGTGATTTAGGAAGCTTTTCAACAAATACCAAAAAGGTTTAGAATACTCAGATAGGATCATAGGTCATTGTGAAACAATAGCTATTCAGTTAGCCGAAGTAACAATAAATGATTTCAGAACAGCTCATTTAAGAGAAATTTAAATCTATTATCAAAGGCATTTGAAGAAAAGGTGTTCTCTTAGAGAGAAAATCTAAATTCAAGTTTTTGCAGCAGCTTACTTTACTTAAAAGGTAAACTTGATTAACTCTATTTTAAACTTAGTCCTAATCAAATACAAAACTGTTTCCTCATGGTTCACTTTTCAAAAACCTTGTCACTTTCTGTACCCATTACTGTGTTTTCCATCCTAAAAGCCACCTGTGATTCAGGCTTACTTCCTTTTCGCTTCACAAAATGCAATTCCATTCCTCATACATGAAAACACACTTCCTATTTCCCTTAAGCAATCAATAAATAACTTTTATATTAGAATTTTATAGATTAGTGAGCATAAATACCAGTTATAATTTCTAAAACCTTTTTTTTTTCCTTAGGAAGAACATTTTAGGATGGCACCAAACATCATTTATTTTTAATTGCAGATCTCTTTATGTTCTCCATAAGAGGAAATTTGTGTTTAATAGCAAATGTTTCAAAATCTTATTTTATTTGGAAATGACATAGCTATCCAATAGACTTCCAACACTTAGTTTAGTACAACCCTTAGAAGTTCAGGTTACACCAATCTGGAGAGACTATTTTAAACACATATTCCTAAAGAGCATAATTATTTTTAATAGAGTCTATCTAAAGACTCATCTCATTTACATTTTTAGAAGTTTCTTCACTCAAGGTAATTTCCTTGCTGACAAACTTGCACCAGATATAGTAATTTTTAACTAATATTAAACCTGGGTACAATGAAAATATTCTGCTTAATGTTAATTACTCTTAGATTAGACATGTCTACATTATTTAAATCAACAAACAAACATTAATATCAGCTATTCAAAGCTGAATATTTCCAAGTTCACATGAACCTGAAATTTATTTACATTAATTTCTCTTGTACTTAGACTTATTTGATTTGTAAGGGCTTACTTTTTATAAAAGCCAATTAGATTACAGCTCATTTACAAACTGATCTCAGCAATCAGCAATATTATCAAAAAAAGAAAAGACACACACTCAGACATCAGTTCAGTTCAGTTCAGTCGCTCAGTCGTGTCCGATTCTTTGCGACCCTATGAATCGCAGCACACCAGGCCTCTCTGTCCATCACCAACTCCCGGAGTTCACTCAGACTCACGTCCATCGAGTCCGTGATGCCATCCAGCCTTCTCATCCTCTGTCGTCCTCTTCTTCTCCTGCCCCTAATCCCTCCCAGCATCAGAGTCTTTTCCAATGAGTCAACTCTTCGCATGAGGTGGCCAAAGTATTGGAGTTTCAGCTTCAGCATCATTCCTTCCAAAGAAATCCTAGGGCTGATCTCCTTCAGAATGGACTGTTTGGATCTCCTTGAAGTCCAAGGGACTCTCAAGAGTCTTTTCCAACACCACAGTTCAAAAGCATCAATTCTTCAGTGCTCAGCTTTCTTCACAGTCCAACTCTCACATCCATACATGACTACTGGAAAAACCATAGCCTTGACTAGATGGACCTTAGTTGGCAAAGTAATATCTCTGCTTCTGAATATACTCTCTAGGATGGTCATAACTTTTCTTCCAAGGAGTAAGCGTCTTTTAATTTCATGGCTGCAATCACCATCTGCAGTGATTTTGGAGCCCCCCAAAATAAAGTCTGACATACATATATCCAAATATAAGAGATTCTATAGGTTTGCTTTCCAAACTTAGTTATGAATAAAAAATGGTTGGAATAAGATTTTAAAAGGCTTTGTTCCCCCTTTTGGTTTCAGGAATTACAGATGGTCTAGATAAGTGGTCCAGAGAGCTCTGGTCTAAAGGTATAAGAGGAGTTATTTCCTCTGGATAAGAATTCTTAAACAGATAATTTTTTTTTTGTTTTCAAGCTTCCTCTGGAGTCTAAAGAATATTGTGACCACACTGTCAAAAATCATATTTTTTGTGTGTGACCATAGTTTTATAGCCAAATTTTAGAGCAGATAGCGCTCAACTTGACCCTAATAACAAGGGCAGATTGGTCCCAGCAGAGATTGTCCCTCTGGGGAAATAGGGGTCTTAGTTTGATCAGTTCCAGTCTGTTGATTACAGAAGGAAGTCCTGGATGAAAGGGAACTTCAGTCCATTTTATTATCCTATGTCAATAAATTATAATATTTTTAGGCCATTTTTCTTGTCATTGGATCATAGCTATAGATTCACCAGTCCAAAAAAAAGTTTTCCCCCACCCAAGGGGTTCCCAGGTGAAATGTGTAACCTTACAGTGAGCAGTTCCCATATTAGCTCCAGCAGTTTGTGTCAGATGTCTGTGCACTCAAACCAATCCAACAAAACCAAACCAAACTAGAACTTCATCAGCCAACTTCACACTCCAAATGAAACAAAAGATGCTCAAAAATCAAAAGCTAAGTGGCAAGAGTGCCCCCAAAAGATGTTAAAGAGATGCCCAGTAATCAAAAACTACACGGCATAAATGCCAAACATGAATTCCCAGTTCGACTAGACCTGCAACCTGGCAAAGTCAGTGCTAACAGCCTTTTTTTAGTTTTGATATAGTTTCAAGTAATTTCTTGTTGATTTTCTGTCTAGAAGTTACTTTATCATTTCCTATTTTAGAAACTTCTAGACACCAGTCAAAGCATGGCCGGCCTTTTCTAATTGTGTATGCAAAAATATCAGTTTTAGAATATGAAAAGAACCCCAATTTGGCCATTTTAGGTTGAGATCTCTTTAAGTATAATTTCTCCAATTAACTAGGTACGTGCATGTATGAGCTCCATACTTACTGTACACGAATCTGGCTAGAGTGTTAGTCAGAGAATGGCTTTCTGACACCCCTTGTGTTTCTGTTTTTGAGAGATTCTGTTTCCCATTTTAAGCTGAATTCATCAGGGATAAAAATCACGAATGAACTTGTATAGTGGGCCCATGTGCTGCTTGTGAGCTTAACTCTTCCAGGAGTCACCCCAGAGTCATTTCAGCTCCTCTTATGTGTCTTGGGTTCTGCCTCTGGCAATCTAAGACTACGGTGGCTGCTCAGGTCGCTGAATTGCCAGTTCTTATGTGTGACCCCCAAACAGGCAAGTATTTTAATTAATGAGTGAGTTTCCCTATGGGACCACTGCACAGTATAAGGAAGTAGACCTCCACCACTCCCATAAATTTCTCAGTCACCTGAGAAAATCAAAACCAGCTGAGAGGAGTCTTCTCCCTTTTCTTCAGAGCAAAGCTCTCATTTATTTTCCTCACTTTTATCCTGCAAATTCTATAATGGCAATCAAATTGAGGAAAACTGTCAGATCAGCCTTTTACTTAACCACTCAGCCAAGACCACTCAGTCCCCTACAATGGAACGACCTCTGCATCTTTCAGCCGAGCCCAGGGCCCAGGGTTTTCCTTGATTTTTTTCCCAATTGAGCCCTCCTACCCAGTACCTTTCCACTGGGTGGGCAATTCTTCTGGCATCTTTCAGCCAGCCCCTCACCCTGTATCTTTTGACTGGGTGGGAATTTCTCCGTATCTTTCATTCAAGCCCTACTCATTGTCTAGATCACGAGTGGGTATGCCCCAAATGTTTAACCTGAGACCCCCCCCCCCGCCCCCGCACCAGTATCCTTCGTACTGGGAGGGGGTTAGGTAACCTGCTCCACCACCAAATAAAACTCAGAATCTCAACCAATATGGGAGATTTGAAAACTAGGAGAGACTTACCCAAATCCGTCTGCACACCCCGAGGAGGCAGATGGGCGCAAGGGGCCACTGCTGGTACTAAAGCTCCAGTTCCTCCTGGAGTCCAGTCGAAGGAAGGAAGTCCACTCTGGGTCCCTTTGTGGTCACTGTAACTGTCGACTAAAAAAAGATGTACAACTTGAGAGTGGTGAGTTAAGGTTTATTTGAGGCAAAATGAGGACTGCAGCCTGGGAGGCAGCATCTCAGATAGCTCTGAGAGACTGCTCTAAAGTGTCAGTGGGGGAAAAGTCAAAATATAAGGCTTTGGTGAAGGGAGAGATCAGTGCCATAAAGCATTCATTTTACAGAAGGTTTTTGTTAGTCATGAGGATCTCTTGTCACCATAAAGGGATTTAGTGCTTCTCTAGATATGAGGAGATGCAAGGATTGAGATCATAAAATCGGTTCCTAAAAACATCCAACTATCTAAAGACCTGTCCCACCAGATTCCCTGGAGCACAAAGTGCCTCACTCCACCCTGAACTTCCTCAGGGGTTGTTGATGGTCAACAGCTATAGCAGCATGAGGTTCAATCTCTGTAGAGGCAGATGGTAAATGCCTTTGTTGCTGAGTCATTGGCAATGCTCTTGGTAAGTGCCAATTGTAGTTGACACTTCAAAAGCACTAAGAGCAAAAAAGACATTGAGAAATTCTCTACAATCCTAATGTACATCTTATTTGGATGACTACAATAATTTTAACTGTAGTTAGGCTGAAGTCCATGGGCTTTCAAAGAGTTGGACATCACTGAGTGACTAGCACACACACTTAGGCTGAAGAGTTATTCTTCATAGGAATACAAATTCTTTAGGATATTGGGATACAAATTCTTAAGAAGAATAGGTTTCCACTGATCACTGTGATGATTTTCCTTTGATGATGTACTCCCTAAACAGATTATTATTCCAAAGAGAGGAAAGAAGCAAGTTTGAAAATTTAGGAAAGTTCTATAGAGCAGGTATTTCTAATCAGGATGTTATTTGGGGAGAAAAGCTTATAACCATCCCAAACATCTATGCATATGATAAATCATGTTGCATGTCTTTCTCTCTCTCTCCATTACTATCAAAGAGAGAACAAGTAAAAAATAGTCTTAATTGAATTAATAAGGCCTTCAAAGGATACTCTGATAGACATACCCATTAAATTAATGGGCAGTCCTGCAAACATTTTTGGGAAACGGAAAAGGTGTAAAAAAGGGTTTTAAGACAGATTTTTTATATCCTTTTGGCATTCTCTTACCTAAATAATTTTTTCCTCCAGTGCCTCAGTTTCCTGAGCTACAAGTCCTGATGTAACAATCGCAAGAATGAACATTGCAAGGGCAAGAATTATGACAAAGGGTATTGTATCAGAATAAGTCATACGCTGAATAATAAATCAATTCTTGCATTTTCTTACTTTGTTATGTTAGTCAACTTTTCTACTGTTTTGGAAGAATTAAGAAGTAGAAAGATGATTTTGTGTGAAAATACAGAAAGATTTTATTCAATTCATGAAATACTTGCTGAATGTGCACACCTAAAGAAACAGTAAAGAAAACTGATATAATATGGTTTGCATATTATCAAAGACTAATCATCAAAGAATAATCTCCTCCCAGGTTTTCAAAGAATCAAAAAGTGATCTTCTCTCACTAAGAGATTATGATGGTCTTCTCTCCTACATCCAATGTAGAGTTAGGATCTAATGTAAAAATGTCAAATAAATTTTACATCTTAATTTTATACAAAGGTTCACAGAAAATCTATCGTTTTCAGATATAAAAAATTTAAATGCACCTGTGTCAGTTAGAAGGTGGTAAGAGTTCATTATCATATATTCATGCAGTCCAGTGCATTTATATGGAAATTCTCAAGGGGACCACAACTAAATAACTTAATATATAAGTAGTTTGAAATCATAAAACCAAAAGGACAATGCAACAAATCTATACAAGGCAAGGATTACTAAAAACTATGTGGGCATAAATTAATGTGGAAATTAATATAGAATTTTGGATCTTTTCAAAAGAAAATAGAGGTTAAATGGTCTAAATTGAATTACTTAACTTTTAAATAATCTAATCTACATATCTGTACACTTTGTTATTAATATATGAAATTATAAGTGCCACTTAAACGGAAGATGTGTGTGTGTCTGGGTGTGTTTGAGTGTGTGTGGATATGAGTGGATAGACTAGGTAGATAGATAGATAATCAACTTCTCTAGTAGTCCAAAGTGTTTCTAAATAGAATATTTAAAAAGAGCTATGGAGAGAATAAGAAATAGATTTAAGGGCCTATAACTGATAGAGTGCCTGATGAACTATGGAATGAGGTTCGGGACATTGTACAGGAGACAGGGATCAAGACCATCCAAATGGAAAATAAACGCAAAAAGCAAAATAGCTGTCTGGGGAAGCCTTACAAATAGCTGATAAAAGAAGAGAAGCGAAAAGCAAAGGAGAAAAGGAAAGATATAAGCATCTGAATGTAGAGTGCCAAAGAATAGCAAGAAATAAGAAAGCCTTCCTCAGCCATCAATGCAAAGAAATAGAGGAAAAGAATAGAATGGGAAAGACTAGAGATCTCTTCAAGAAAATTAGAGATACCAAGGGAACATTTCATGCAAAGATGGGCTCAATAAAGGACAGAAATGGTATGGACCTAATAGAAGCAGAAGATATTAAGAAGAGGTGGCAAGAATACACAGAAGAACTGTACAAAAAAGAGCTTCACGACCTGGATAATCACGATGGTGGGATCACTCATCTAGAGCCAGACATCCTGGAATGTGAAGGCAAGTGGGCCTTAGAAAGCATCACTATCAACAAAGCTAGTGCAAATGATGGAATTCCAGTTGAGCTATTTCAAATCCTGAATGATGATGCTGTGAAAGTGCTGCACTCAATATGCCAGAACATTTGGGAAACTCAGCAGTGGCCACAGGACTGGAAAAGGTCAGTTTGCATTCCAATCCCAAAGAAAGACAATGCCAAAGAATGCTCAAACTACCGCACAATTGCACTCATCTCACATGCTAGTCAAGTAATGCTCAAAATTCTCTAAGCCAGGCTTCAGCAATATGTGAACCGTGAACTTCCTGATGTTCAAGTTGGTTTTAGAAAGGGCAGAGGAACCAGAGATCAAACTGCCAACATCCGTTGGATCATGGAAAAAGCAAGAGAGTTCCAGAAAAACATCTATTTCTGCTCCATTGACTATGCCAAAGCCTTTAACTGTGTGGATCACAATAAACTGTGGAAGATTCTGAGAGAGATGGGAATACCAGACCACCTAACCTGCCTCTTGAGAAATCTGTATGCAGGTCAGGAAGCAGCAGTTAGAACTGGACATGGAACAATATACTGGTTCCAAATAGGAAAAAGAGTACGTCAAGGCTGTATATTGTCACCCTGCTTATTTAACTTATATGCAGAGTACATCATGAGAAACGCTGGACTGGAAGAAACCCAAGCTGGAATCAAGATTGCTGGGAGAAATATCAATAACCTCAGATATGCAGATAACACCAACCTTATGGCAGAAAGTGAAGAGGAACTAAAAAGCCTCTTGATGAAAGTGAAAGTAGAGAGTGAAAAAGTTGGCTTAAAGCTCAACCTTCAGAAAATGAAGATCATGGCATTCAGGAAATAGATGATGAAACAATGGAAACAGTGTCAGACTGTTTTTTTTTTGGGGGGGGGGGCTTCAAAAGCACTGCAGATGGTGATTCCAGCCATGAAATTAAAAGACACTTACTCCTTGGAAGAAAAGTTATGACCATTCTAGATAGCATATTCAAAAGCAGAGACATTACTTTGTCGACTAAGGTCCATCTAGTCAAGGCTATGGTTTTTCCAGTAGTCATGTATGGATGTGAGAGTTGGACTGTGAAGAAGGCTGAACGCTGAAGAATTGATGCATTTGAACTGTGGTGTTGGAGAAGACTCTTGAGAGTCCCCTGGACTGCAAGGAGATCTAACCAGTCCATTCTGAAGGAGATCATCCCTGGGATTTCTTTGGAAGGAATGATGCTAAAGCTGAAACTCCAGTACTTTGGCCATCTCATGCGAAGAGTTGACTCATTGGAAAAGACTCTGATGCTGGGAGGGATTGGGGGCAGAAGGAAAAGGGGACGACAGAGGATGAGATGGCTGGATGGCATCACTGACTCAATGAATGTGAATCTGAGTGATTTCTGGGAGTTGGTGATGGACAGGGAGGCCTGGCGTGCTGGGATTCATGGGGTCGCAAAGAGTTGGACACGACTGAGTGACTGAACTGAACTGAATATCTTAGCCAAAACTTTTTCAAAGCTAATTCTTGAACACAGCTTTGTTATTGCCATCTGCTCTCTGATACAGGGGAAAAAAAAAAAAAAAAAAAGGAAAAGTATTTACTCTTATAGTGGTCACATTTTTTGGATGAAGACAGATAATAAGCAAAGAAATACATTTCTTGACATTTTTAGCAAGTACAAAAAGTATTGAATCAGAGCAATAAGATACTAATAAGTAGTATTCGTTATTTTAGCTAGGATAGTCAGGGAATGGATAATATGACTTAGAGGAATTAGGAAAGGGCTATTTTTGAAGAGGTATCTTTGAACTAAATGATGAAGAGAAGGTCTTGTAATGGTTTATAATGTTTCAAATAAATAAAAGTATGTCCAAAAACACTGAGGTAGGAAGGAGACTGGCATATTTGCAAAAAGAAAAAGGTTCATATATAGTTTTCCTGTATAGATGTGGCTTTGATACAGGGTTAAAAAAAAAAAAAAAAAAAACTAAGGCTTTCACCCAGAGGACAAATTTAACTGATAATTTAATAAAATTTGCAATTTTAAGTTAATAACAACTTTGATGTCCCTAGTATTCATCTCTGCTATAAAATCATTTAATTTTAGTTTATCTTAATATATTTTCCTCTGTTTCACTGAATCTCAAAGCATATGAGTTTGTTTATATATTGCTGTAACTGGTATCACAAAGATTGCATTCAATTGTCATTATATCATATTCTTTCAATATAAATTTATTTAATTGGATGTTAATTACTTTACAGTATTCTATTCTCTTCTAGTTTTGTCATTTTCCAAAATTTTATCTTCTAACAACATAGAATCTGTATAGATTTTACAAGGCTAAGACTGAAAAACAGAAAGTAGAATTGCCATAATGATAATTTCTAGAATAGCTGTTTTAACTTTTCTTTTGTGACAATTTGTAAACATTTGTACACTATAAGTATCTTCCCCAGAGAAAAGACTGATCTTCTATGTTCAAACCTAAAAAGATATACATATATACATCTTTCATCATTTTAGATTTTATTATCCTCTTGCCTCCACTAGACAACATAATGATCATACTCACAGAGACTCAAACCAAAAATAATATTGTTTGGTATTTGAAAGCGAGCACAGAGAACCACATAGTTGTGATGAGAAGATTTTCACAGGTGCCTAAAAGGAAATAATAGTATAGATTTACATTTTTCTCATTATTTCTTTCCAAATATTTGCTTCTGCTTGATCAATGTTAGCTTTCTCTTATTTCTGCACCCAGACACATGCAAATACCTGCACACATGAATATTAAAAAATCTCATTAAATATGTAGGTTATTAAGGGTAAGCAGATAGTTCTTCATGGATTTTATAATGTTTAAATTCTATTTTGATTCATTCACATAACCATAAACTTCGCTATTAAAGCTAGATACTTCCCCTACTAAAGAAAAGCCGTTAGCTATACATACTAAGTCCATAAAAATTAACACACTAAGGTTGAATACATAATTGGTAAACTATTTATGGAACTCTCCTTAGCATAAATATATTTAAGGTTGTCTATATATTTCCAGGTGAATTGGGCAGCAGATGAATCAATCTAATTAGAAAATATAAAAACCATTCACCAAGTCCCAGATCACTTATCAATAATATAGCAAGATGAGTGCAAAACAAGCTATTAATGTAGATTTGGACTTACTGGGAGATGAAACAGAAGACAAGCTTGTAGATATTGAAATTTAGAAAGAAGCAAAAGTTTAGAAATACTTGAATATAACCAAGGTTGAAGTTTATATAGTTATCACTTTCTGGAATAAAAACTTAAAATTCCAGATCAAGAGAAAAAAGTAGCAGAAAATATTAGGCGTTTAAAAATGTTTTGATAATCTAGGGGGAGGATGTCATTCATGGCACACTGCAAAAGGAAAATCAGACATTCAAGGAAGGACAGGAAACTTTGACTAGCTTGAAGTTCCTTTTGGGTACTGTTTACAAAGCTTGTAACTGGAGTCAGCATATAGAGACCTGAAAGTGTGAACCATAAAGTGAAAGCTATTTCTGCTGGTTGGGAGCTTGGAACACTTTTATTTATTTATTTATTTATTTTAATAGTAGTAATATGACTAGAGAAAATTCTAGGAGAGAATAGGGTTGACTAATGGGTCTATGAACATCATTTTAGCAAAGAGAATCTGTGTCCAAAAGAGGAAAAATCCATATTATTTTCTATTTTGAGTAGACCAAGGAAACAATCTCTAAAGTACAATTTAGTTATCCTTCATTCTATCTTTTAAAATAACACAAGTTGCTGTCCAATTTGTTATTTTCAAAGTATCCTTGATTTTGGAGCAATATTCAAAAAAGGCCAATTTTAGTTTCTATATTTGAGAGTCCTCAAAGCCAGAGTATCAAATTTTAGGGCTAAAAAAAAATCATAGCTACTAGTGTAAAGTTATTAAGTTGTTTTTTAAATCATTATATATAATTAGAGTGGCAATATAAGTTATTGCCTAAACTGGGATTCTTTAAAAGTGAAAGGGTGAATAAAACATGCTGAGCCAGAGTCAGGACATCTGGCATCCAGACAACACAGGTAATAAAAAGTGCCTACAGTAAATCACACGTAAGGGTACCCTATACAGAATCAGTTTCTTCTTCTTTGTGTATTTATTCTTCTGTCCTAATGCTTATGGCATGTCATTTTAAATGGCATCTTAAGCTGAAATCTATTTGTAACTCAGCAGCTTCTCTCCTTATTGTCTGTGTTTTTCCCTTCAGGTACGTATATCAGTTCAGTTGCTCAGTCGTGTCCAACTCTTTGCAACCCCATGAACCACAGGACACCAGGCTTCCCTGTCCATCACCAACTCCCGGAGTCCACCCAAACCCATGTCCATTGAGTCGGTGATGCCATCCAACCATTTCATCCTCTGTCGTCCCCTTCTCCTCCTGCCATCAATCTTTCCCAACATCAGGGTCTTTTCAAATGAGTCAGCTCTTTGCATCAGGTGGCCAAAGTACTGGAGTTTCAGCTTTAACATCATTCCTACCAATGAACACCCAGGACTGATCTCCTTTAGGATGGACTGGTTGGATCTCCTTGCAGTCCAAGGTACTCTCAAGCATCTTCTCCAATACCACAGTTCAAAAGCATCAATTCTTTGGTGCTCATCTCTCTTTATAGTACAACTCTCACGTCCAT
This sequence comes from Ovis canadensis, assembly GCF_042477335.2. Lineage (NCBI taxonomy): Eukaryota > Metazoa > Chordata > Mammalia > Artiodactyla > Bovidae > Ovis > Ovis canadensis. The sequence continues at coordinate 18,110,654 of NC_091266.1, forward strand.
ACAGGATTACTAGAAAAAAACATATCTTTGTCTCGACAGACCTTTGTTAGCAAAGTAATGTCTCAGTTTTTTAATATGCTGTCTAGGTTGGTCATAACTTTCCTTCCAAGGAGTAAGTGTCTTTTAATTTCATGACTGCAATCACCATCTGCAGTGATTTTGGAGCCCAGAAAAATAAAGTCAGCCACTGTTTCCAGGTAAGCATATAACAGAACCATAATAACCATTCAAAAGCACTTTCAACTTTCTCTCTGTCAGAAAATAGATGTATTTTCTATCAGACTAAGCTTGTTTTTTCCACTTACTGGAAAAGAAAAGACACTGAGAAATACTTGGTTGCTTATTTCTTTCACTTGCAAAGGGCTAGAAATAGAACTGGCGAAGGAAATGGCAACCCACTCCAGTGTCAACCCATTCCAGTGTTCTTGCCTGAAGAATCCCAGGGACAGAGGAGCCTGGTGGGTTGCTGTCTGTGGTGTTGGACAGGGTTGGATATGACTGAAGTGACTTAGCAGCAACAGCAGAAGAAACAGAACATTACTGGAATTTCTATAAGAAGGTAAAGGCAAATATTGCTATTTCTACATATCTGAAATTTTGTCACCATTCTCCTACAAGCAATTCTCAAGAATGTCTTTTTGCCCTTAAAAGTCAATAATATAAAAATTTAGTCTCAGCTTCACCAGAGAAACAACTCATTCAAAAATTTACATTGATCTCTCATCCAAATATACTCCAAATGATAAAACTGATTTCTCCTTCCTCTACAAATGTATTACTCAGTAAAAAGAAATTCCATGACATGTTAATGGTGACTTCCTGCAGTCTGCTTGAATATGATTGTTAAAATAATAATTTGTTAATAACAAATTTACTTATTTGTGTATTTCCTTTTGATGAGTATTCCACTATGTTTGCTGTAGTTTTAAGAAGGAAATTTTAAAAATTTTAAGAATGAAAACAGGAACTAAATAGCCTCTTGCTGAAACTGATAGAGGAAAGTGAAAAACCTGGCTTAAAACAACATTCAAAAAATGAAGATCATGGCATCACTTCATGGCAAGTATATTGGGAAACAATGGAAACAGTGACAGACTTTATTTGTTTGGGCACCAAAATCACCGCAGATAATAACTGCAGCCATGAAATTAAAAGACGCCTGCTCTTTGGAAGAAAAATTATGACCAACCTCGACAGCATAGTAAAAAGCAGAAATATTACTTTGCCAACAAAGATCCATCCATAGTTAAGCTTTTGTTTTTCTAGTAGCCATGTATGGTCATGAGAGTTGGACCATAAAGAAACATGAGCACCAAAGAACTGATGCATTTGAACTGTGGTGTTGGAGAATACTCTTGAGAGTCCCTTGTAAGTGAATATTACAATATTCTAACCCCTCTCCAAATTTAAGCAATGAAATATTTGGAAAAAACTAGAGGCCAGTTAAACACATACATTTAATTTGTAGCTGTAAATAAATATACATAAAAGAATTATATGAAATATGAATTTAAGTCAGAGTAATTACTTCCCAAAATATCTATCTCATTTTGAATTAGCAGTTTGTTCATTAGAAGAGATATGAATATAATAAGAACTCTTCATAGAAATCTACATAGAAACTCTTTATAGAAATGAAATCAAATAGATGTATAGAAAGCAGGAAGAGACACAATGGACAGTGAGAGAGGATTTGGACATGGTTCTCTCTGAAAAAAGGAAAAAAAATCAGCTTTTATCCAAGCTGAAAAAAAAAAGTCTCAGGGAGATATAGATTTAACACACACTACTCTTTTTTGCACAGGTGTGTTATGGAAAGGCAATATGAAGAGTCTGAGTACTTTGTACATGGATGAGGAAATATAATTTCCAACTGGCATAGTCCCCAGAGACTATGCCAAATTTCCTATGATTCAGAAAAACGTTATTTAGAGGAACTACAAATCTGAACACTCTTTAACCTCCCCTCATTAATTCACTGTATCACTCAGAATCAGGGTGATACTTGGTATCTGTCCAATCTATCTGATCATCATACCTAAGGATCTTCCTCACACCCTTCTCTGCAATTTTTAACCAAATCCCTTTTTCATATTACAGGTTAAAATTATTTCCTAAAATATATATCTGACCATGGCACTTCCTATTTAAAATCATTTAGTGGATCCTGATCATCTATGATTTTGAAGTGATTATGATGAACTGCTGCATCTAAAAAACTTGCTAGGTCAAAATTCCTGCCATTCCCCCTAATGTTCGGTGCCTTTTATATCCAATTTGTTAGTATTGGCTTTATTCTAAGCACTAAGCATACTCTAGAAATCCACTTACATGTCATTTGGTTTATTCATTCATTTACTGAATATTTCTTAGTTACATTCAGTGTGTACAGAGAAATGGTGGGACAGGGTAAAGAAAAATGAATAAGGTAGTCACAATCTTTGTCCTTAAGAAACTAGGTAATCAACCAGGTACTTTTCCCCACATTGGATTAATGCTTCTCTTCTGGGTTCCCACAGCATTCTAACTATATCTCTATCTTGCTGCTGCTGCTGCTAAGTTGCTTCAGTCGTGTCTGACTCTGTGCGACCCCACAGACGGCAGCCCACCAGGCTCTGCCATCCCTGGGATTCTCCAGGCAAGAACACTGGAGTGCGTCGCCATTTCCTTCCCCAATGCATGAAAGTGAAAAGAGAAAGTGAAGTCGCTCAGTCGTGTCCGACTTTTTCCAACCTAATGGACTGCAGCCTACCAGGCTCCTCGGTCCATGGGATTTTCCAGGCAAGAGTACTGGAGTGGGTTGCCATTGCCTTCTCCATGTCTCTACCTTAAGTCACATCAAAATACAGAGAAATAACCTATTTAATTTTGTATAATCCCAACAGACCATGAGTTCCCCTGATGGAAGGATAAATGTTATTTGTATCTTCATCCCCAGCATATGACTTGACTTTATAAAGTTTGTTAAATTTAGAAGTGCCTATATCATGTTTTGAAGGTATATATTATATTATGTATGTATATTACATGTAATATATAGTATAATAATTTCAGCCCGCATTAAAAGTGTAGATTATAAAACAATAGATCATAGTTAGGATTTCACATTAAAAACTAAAATTAAATATAAAATTTGAAAAGTCTAGGAGAAGAATGAAAGCATAAATTATACTGGAGAAGAGAAAACTATACTAAGGATTTATACACACATAAAGACAGAGTAAGATCAGAGAGAAATAACATGACACATAGATAACATTAAGGAGCAGAGATAAAATAACTGGAATACAAACTACACTAAGAATCTAATTATCACATGGACCAACTTGAAGTATAGAATTTCAGTGTTATAGGATGGAAGAATGCTGATGAGAAAAAGTGTATCATCAGTCAGTGAGAGAAAAATGATAATTTAATATAGAAAATTAAGGCTAAGAAATACTACATGAAAATATGGAAACTAAAATTTGCTTAAGGATACATAAAACAAGGATATTGAAAATAAAAATGGATTTTTTAATTAAATTAAGTAAATTATGGACAAAAGCTAATCAAATAGATCTGTGATGAGGAAACAGACTGGCTGGTGACTACAAACCATTTGGGTTCTGAAGGGATTGAAAGTTATTAACAGTAAAGCTAGAGGGGAGCAGCATAAAGATCAGCAAAAACAAGGGATGGATTTTATGCAGGCAGAAGTGTTAGAGCATCTTGTGGATCAAAGCTATTCAGGTAGTATGCAAAATCAGAGATGTGCAGCATTAAGATGTCAGATACAAGGGAAGAGCCCTGAAGCCAGTGAGAGACAGAAGACAGAAGGCATGCACACAAGAGGCAGTCAGTCCAAGATCAAGGAAAGACGCTGGGAAATGGCAGCTAAGTCAGGTGACTTGCAGAACTGAGGCAGGTAATGGGCTTTCAGGAGGATTCAATAGGCAGCATTTGGCTGCAGGGAGAATGAAAAATTGTATCATCTGCTCACCCTTGGTTGATGGCTGGCTTTTGAATTTTATAATTGCTACAGAATATAAAGAAAAATCCCTTATGATTATACAGTGGAAGTGAGAAATAGATTTAAGGGCCTAGATCTGATAGATAGAATGCCTGATGAACTATGAAATGAGGTTCATGACATTGTACAGGAGACAGGGATCAAGACCATCCCCATGGAAAAGAAATGCAAAAAAAGCAAAATGGCTGTCTGGGGAGGCCTTACAAATAGCTGTGAAAAGAACAGAAGCGAAAAGCAAAGGAGAAAAGGAAAGATATAAGCATCTGAATGCAGCGTGCCAAAGAATAACAAGAAAAAATAAAGCCTTCCTCAGCCATCAATGCAAAGAAATAGAGGAAAAGAACAGAATGGAAAAGACTAGAGATCTCTTCAAGAAAATTAGAGATACCAAGGGATAATTTCATGCAAAGATGAGCTCGATAAAGGACAGAAATGGTATGGACCTAACAGAAGCAGAAGATATTAAGAAGAGGTGGCAAGAATACACAGAAGAACTGTAAAAAAGATCTTCACAACCCGGATAATCACGATGGTGTGATCACTCACCTAGAGCCAGACATCCTGGAATGTGAAGTCAAGTGGGCCTTAGAAAGCATCACTACGAACAAAGCTAGTGGAGGTGATGGAATTCCAGTTGAGCTATTTCAAATCCTGAAAAATGATGCTGTGAAAGTGCTGCACTCAATATGCCAGAACATTTGGAAAACTCAGCAGTGGCCACAGGACTGGAAAAGGTCAGTTTGCATTTCAATCCCAAAGAAAGACAATGCCAAAGAATTCTCAAACTACCACACAATTGCACTCATCTTACATGCTAGTAAAGTAATGCTCAAAATTCTCCAAGTCAGGTTTCAGCAATACATGAACTGTGAACTTCCAGATGTTCAAGCTGAATTTAGAAAAAGCAGAGGAAACTGAGATCAAATTGTCAACATCCGCTGGATCATGGGAAAAGCAAGAGAGTTCCAGAAAAACATCTATTTCTGCTTTATTGACTATGCCAAAAGCTTTGACTGTGTGGATCCAATAAACTGTGGAAAATTCTGAAAGAGATGGGTATACCAGACCACCTGACCTGCCTCTTGAGAAACCTATATGCAGGTCAGGAAGCAACAGTTGGAACTAGACATGGAACAACAGACTGGTTCCAAATAGGAAAAGGAGTACATCAAGGGTGTATATTGTCACTCTGCTTATTTAACTTAAATGGAGAGGACATCATGAGAAATGCTGGGCTGGAAGAAGCACAAGCTGGATGGAATCAAGATTGCCAGCAGAAATATCAATAACCTCAGATATGCAGATGACACTACCCTTATGGCAGAAAGTGAAGAGGAATTAAAAAGCCTCTTGATGAAAGTGAAAGAGGTGTGTGAAAAAGTTGGCTTAAAGCTCAACATTCAGAAAACGAAGATCATGGCATCTGGTCCCATCACTTCATGGGAAATAGATGGGGAAACAATGGAAACAGTGTCAGACTTTATTTTTCTGGGCTCGAAAATCACTGCAGATGGTGACTGCAGGTACAAAATTAAAAGATGCTTGTTCCTTGGAAGAACAGTTATGACCAACCTAGACAGCATATCAAAAAGCAGAGATTGTACAGGTGGCCTGTCAAGGTTTCTTGGTTAGGGAAGCTGTGTCGGTGTTCTCGTGCATGGAGCTGGATTTCTTCTCTCTGGAGTGCATGAAGTGTCCAGTAATGAGTTATGCCAGTAATGAGTTATGAGATGTCAATGGTTTTGTAGTAACTTTGGGCAGCCTGTATATTGGAGCTCAGGGCTGTGTTCCTGTGTTGCTAGAGAATTTGCATGGTGCGTCTTGCTCTGAAACTTATTGGTCCTTGGGTGGTTCTTGGTTTCAGTGTAGGTATGGAGATGTTTGATGAGCTCCTGTCAATTAATGTTCCCTGGAGTCAGGAGTACTCTGATGTTCTCAGGATTTGGAATTATGCCTCCTGCTTCTGGTTTTCAGTCTTATTTTTACAGTAGTCTGAAGACTTCTCCTTCTATACAGCACCATTGATAAAACATCTAGGTTAAAGATGAAAAGTTTCTCCACAGTGAGGGACACCCAGATAAGTTCACAGAGACACATGGAGAAGAGAAAAGGGAGGAGAGAGTTAGAGGTGACCCGAATGAGATGAGGTGGAATCAATAGAGGACAGTGCAAGCTAGCCAGTAATCACTTCCTTATGTGCACTGCCCAACTGGACCACTCAGAGATGTTCACGGAGTTATACAGAGAAGAGAAGAGGGAGGAAGGAGACAGAGGTGGCCAGGAGGACAAAAGCAGGGAATGAAAAGAAGAGAGAAAGATCCAACCAGTAATCAGTTCTCTAAGTGTTCTCAACCATCTGGAACACACAGAGAGTCACAGAGTTGGGTAAAGGAGAGAGGGTGTAGGGAGGAGACAGAGGTGACCTAGTGGAGAAAAAGGAGAGTCCAAAGGGGGCGAGACCAGTCAAGCTAGTAACCTAGCTCCCAAGTAAAAATGGATACTGAAGATTGGGTTCTTAAAGGTACAAAATTGATAACAAATACCAAAAAGCAAAGATTAAAATCTAGAGTAGAGTTTGGATTTTCAAAAATACAATATTAAAGAAAAAAAAAAGAGAGAGAGAGAGAGGAAAAACAAACAATCTCTTTAAAAAGTGGTGCTGGGAAAACTGGTCAACCACTTGTAAAAGAATGAAACTAGAACACTATCTTACACCATACACAAAAAGAAACTCATAATGGATTACAGATCTAAAGGTAAGACCAGAAACTATAAAACTCCTGGAGGAGAACATAGGCAAAACACTCTCCAACATAAATCACAGCAGGATTCTCTATGACTGTTATAGAGAAGAAACTAACACAAGATTGTAAAGCAACAATACACCAATAAAACTTTAAAAAGCAAATAAATAAATAAATAAAAATAAAATAAGTTTATAAAATGAGATTCAAGAAAACAAATAAATAAAAGCAAAAATAAACAAATGGGACCTAATTAAAATTAAAAGCTTTTGCACAACAAAGGAAAATATAAGCAAGGTGAAAAGACAGCCTTCTGAATGGGAGGAAATAATAGCAAATGAAGCAACTGACAAACAACTAATCTCAAATATATACAAGCAACTCCTGCAGCTCAATTACATAAAAATAAACGATCAAATCAAAAAATGGGCCAAAGAACTAAACAGACATTTCTCCAAAGAAGAAAGACAGATGGCTAACAAACACATGAAAAGATGCTCAGCATCACTCATTATTAGAGAAATGCAAATCAAAACCACAATGAGGTACCATTTCACGCCAGTCAGAATGGCTGCGATCCATAAGTCTACAAGCAATAAATGCTGGAGAGGGTGTGGAGAAAAGGGAACCCTCTTATACTGTTGGTGGGAATGCAAACTAGTACAGCCACTATGGAAAAAAGTGTGGAGATTCCTTCGAAAACTGGACATAGAACTGCCTTATGACCCAGCAATCCCACTGCTAGGCATACACACCAAGGAAACCAGAATTGAAAGAGACACATGTACCCCAATGTTCATCGCAGCACTGTTTATAATAGCCAGGACATGGAAACAACCTAGATGTCCATCAGCAGATGAATGGATAAGAAAGCTGTGGTACATATACACAATGGAGTATTACTCAGCCATTAAAAAGAATACATTTGAATCAGTTCTAATGAGGTGGATGAAACTGGAGTCTATTGTACAGAGTGAAGTAAGCCAGAAAGAAAAACACCAATAAGGTATACTAATGCATATATATGGAATTTAGAAAGATGGTAATGATAACCCTGTATGCGAGACAGCAAAAGAGACACAGATGTATACACCAGTCTTTTGGACTCAGAGGGAGAGGGAGAGGGTGGGATGATTTGGGAGAATGGCATTGAAACATGTATAATATCATATATGAAGTGAATTGCCAGTCCAGGTTCGATGCATGATACTGGATGCTTGGGGCTGGTGCACTGAGATGACCCAGAGGGATGGTATGGGTAGGGAGGAGGGAGGAGGGTTCAGGATGGGGAACACGTGTATACCTGTGGTGGGTTCATGTTGATGTATGGCAAAACCAATACAATACTGTAAATTAATTAACCTCCAATTAAAATAAATAAATTTATATTAAAAAATAAACTAAATAGTACATTTAAAAAAAAAAAGGCAGAGACATTCTGTCCAGAAATATCTTTGTCCAGAGATGGACAAAGGTCCGTCTTTTGTTTTTCCAGTAGTCATGTATGAATGTAAGAGTTAGACTATAAAGAAAGCTGAGTGCTGAAGAATTGATGTTTTTGAACTGTGGTGTTAGAGATGATGCTTGAGAGTCCCTTGGACAGTGAAGGATTCCAACCAGTCCATCCTAAAGGATATCAGTCCTGAATATTCACTAGAAGGACTGATGCTGAAGCTTAAACTCCAATACTCTGGCACCTGAAAAGACGCTGATGCTGGGAAATATTGAAGGCAGGAGGAGAAGGGGATGACAGAGGATGAAATAGTTGGATGACATCACTGACTCTATGGACACGAGTTTGAGTAAGCTCCGGGAGTTGCTGAGACAGGGAAGCCTGGTGTGCTGTGGTCCAGGGAGTCTCTAAGAGTTGGACACGAGTGAATGACTGAACTAAACTAAACTAAGAGAGTGAAATTCTGTTAACTAAATTAGAGAAAATCACAGATCAAGAATTGGAAGGAAAGTGATGTTTAGTTATTAAAACTGCACTGCTTAGAGTTTAGATTTAATAACCTGCTAGATGCAACCAAATATTTCCATTGAGTTTAGAAGTTTAAAGATAGTTTCTCATTCATTTCCCCAGCTGATATCACAAAGTCCGTTAAATTAAAAAATAAGTCATTTTTCCTTCTATAGTAATAGATGAAACTAAAACTCAAATGTTAAGTAGTCTAATACAAATCTACAGTTCACATTATTTCATTTAATTCATTTATGCATTCATTTATTTAATTTCTGCAAATTTATTTAGTATTTTTCATATTCCAGGAAGTATACTAGATATACTATATATAAGGTAGTGAGCAAAAAAAGTAATCTACTTTCATAGGATAGCTCCCATTCTAGAGGGAGACATGGACAAGACAAATGTAAACATAAATACATAAAAATTATTACTTGCAAACATAAATTCTCTTCAAATAAAAAAAATATGTGCTATATGAATTAGCGAAGGACATGCAACCCACTCCAGTATTCTTGCCTGAAGAATACCGATAGACAGAAGAGCCTGGTGGGCTACAATCCATGGGGTCGCAGGGAGTCAGACACGACAGAAACAACTTAGCACACATTCATGCTATATGAATAGCTTATGAAAGCTTTGATAAAGTTCTTCTTTCAAGACTGAAGAGAAAAAGAAGAGCCAGTCCAGCGAAGAAGAAGAGTTTTCTAGGCAGGAAGAACATCATGTTTCACGGCCTCTCACTTTCTAACCATGTCCGACCTGTCTGCCACATTTGGTGGAGTATTGCTCCAGTACCTTGTTTCAGATGTGTAAGATTCTCCTATCCATTAAACTATTCATGTCTCTGTTGCTGGGGAAAAAAAAAAAAAAGACTCTCATCTCCTATTTACTAGTCTAACCCAGCACTATTAGTGGCACTGTGTGTGTGTGTTTATGGGGGACAAGACAAACACACTGTGTGTATTTATGGATGGGGAGTCATCCATCTCTGTATCATAGGTCTCACTTTCTTGGACCATAACCTTTTAGTTAAGTTTACTGTGAAGTTTTGCATGAGACTATAACATGGGAGATCCAATCAGTCCATTCGGAAGGAGATCAGCCCTGGGATTTCTTTGGAAGGAATAATGCTAAAGCTGAAACTCCAGTACTTTGGCCACCTCATGCAAAGAGTTGACTCTTTGGAAAAGACTCTGATGCTCGGAGGGATTGGGGGGGGCAGGAAGAGAAGGGGACAACAGAGGATGAGATGGCTGGATGGCATCATGGACTCGATGGACGTGAGTCTGAGTGAACTCCGGGAGATGGTGATGGACAGGGAGGCCTGGCGTGCTGCGATTCATGGGGTCGCAAAGAGTCAGACACGACTGAGCCATTGAACTGAACTGAACTGATAACATGGGAAAGATTGAAAAGGAGAAAGGTGAAAATGGTCATGTCTAATACTTTTGGATACATGCTCAGGAAATCTAAGCTCCAGGAAACTTCCACTTGCACATGGATTTGCTGGACCAAACTGCCTAGAATGAAGGGACAGAGGCCATATCAAGAACACTTTCCACATAAGGTGGCTCAATTCCATCCTGCAAAATGTGGCACTCAATAAGTTATTTTAATTAGGGCAACAAACCTGAGATTTCCTGATATTTGGCATTACTGAAACCAATTAGATTTTTCATAAAACTAACTGGAAACCTGTTCAAGTTCTTTGAGATTTCTTTTTCTTTATAACAGTTTCTTCTACCCCTATCACAGGAAAGATATTAAGGCATTTTGTATGAAAGTGGGAGAAATGAAAAATGAGAGCAGCTGCTCAAAAAACGCTGCCTCCTTCTCATGGCACTCAAACAATATTTCCACAAGTGTTATATTTCAAAAGAATTTATATCTAAAGGGAATTTACTAAAATGTTTATGTGTTTCCAATAAGCCTCATCCTCATAAGCCTCCATAAGCCTCAACTGAAGCTAAATGTAGCTTGTCGGAATTATAAGCACAACAGTACTTTATATATTACTGAGACTGAGTCTGAGATTTGAAACTGCAGTGTGGCAAACCTAGGGGAAATGACTTAAGGCAATCATAGATGGGACAAGTATCTCTTATTTATTGCATATAAACAGTTTTGCATACAGACCCTCAAATCTAATGACTGAAAACGAATTTGGCTAATTCCAGAGTCTAGCCTCACAACGATTATGTTGAACATTCCTAGAATAGAAAAATGTTAAGTAGGAAAGTGTTATAATCATGAACAAGCAGTTTGTAACACAAAGCTAGTTGGAAAGAAATGGCAACTCATTCCAATATCTTTGACAGGAGAATTCCATAGACAGAGGAACCTGGCAGGCTCCAGTCTATGGAGCTGCAAAAGCCTGACACGACTGACACTTTCACTTTGTCAGGATAGCAGGCTTTTTTTCTCTTGTTCCCTGGAAAAGTCTCCCCATGATCAAAGATGGCTATTATAGCTTTAGCCATCATACCAACAGTCTAAACCATAGGTAAAGGGGAGGTTCTTCTTCTTCTTCTTCTTCTTCTTCTTTTTTAAAATGAAGTGTACTCATTTTATTATTATTATTTTTTTTACTTTACAATATTGTATTGGTTTTGCCATATATCAACATGAATCCACCACAGGTATACACGTGTTCCCCATCCTGAATCCCCCTCCCTCCTCCTTCCTTGTACCACCCCTCTGGGTCATTTCAGTGCACCAGCCCCAAGCATCTAGTATCATGCATCGAACCTGGACTGACAATTCATTTCATATATGATATTATACATGTTTCAATGCCATCCTCCCAAATCATCCCACCCTTTTCCTCTCCCAGAGTCCAAAAGCCTGTTAAGAATTCATTTGAATTCATTTGGATGAAACTGGAGCCTCTTCCCTTTTAAGGAAACTTTATGGAACTCTAAAAAATTTCTCTTTATACCTCAACAGCCAACCACTGCAAGAGATGCTATGAAATATATCCTTTTATTGTGGTGGCATTGTCTCTAGTATTTGTTAAGTTAAAAGCGGAGATAAGATAACCTAGAAGAATTGAGTAGTTTGTGTTATACCATTGAGAGAATTCAAACAAGTAAATTCCATATTATTATAGAGTAGTTCAAATCTGGTCAAGAACTCAAAACTATAATATATAAATCTACTTTAAAAGTTAAAGCATGTATCTTATAATATGGACCATGAAGGATGGATGACTTCAAGAAATAAAGAACAAGCAGCCTGATATGAAACAGAAACTGCAGAATTTAGGCCCTGAATAAATATTTGTTGAACACCTGAATTAGCAATTGAAGAGATAATTCTCAATATCCTGTTGAAAGTAAGTGCAGTTCAATGTGATACAAATCTGTGAAAAAACAGAGATTGGCAATTCATCTTGATACACTGAATCACCTTTAGTATGAGAATCCTGGCTCTCAGAACTGTGAGAGGTCTCAAAAGAATATCTAGTATAACCTTTACTTTTAGTCTAATAAAGAATTATAATCTCATTTTAGAGGTAAGACCCAAAGATATTAAATGACTCAGATATGAGAATACAGTTAATAAATCATTGCTTGAGATCTAGAATACTTGCTTGTTTTTTTCCATTTTATTGCTTATTCAGTGAGCTATATTTTCCACTTTATTTTTTTATTCTGATGTGTTAATCTTATTTGGGAATTTTGGGGAACAATCATGTACTAAAAAGACACTTAGAAAAGTTGTATTAATCATCATCGTTTTTGAAGTGTGTGTTCTATTCTTTCTAAAAGAGAATAATGGTGAGTTATTAATGAATAAGAAATTTCCAAATAAACAAGATCTTTCCTTTTCCTATATACAACATTATTTCTATTTGACAAAGCTTATAGCATCTCCAGAGACAAGTCCAGCAACCCAACAAGTGGGAAAATAAATACATTTCATTAATCTTTATTACATATCTGTGAGGGAGGTTACTATTGGCATAAATTGCTTGTAGGGTGAAAAACCAGAAAAAAAAGATAAAGGTGAAATAATGACTAAAAAGCTTTTTTTTCTCTTTGTCTCTGTTCTTCGTCTCAAGACTAGTAGGATACAACGGAATGGAGAGCAAAAGAAAAGATAAACAAAATAACATGCACAGTGTTCATATTTTTGGAAATGTTCTAAGTTTACTTATGGATCTTCAGCATAGTTAACTCATTATCCATGTTCTTTTGTGTTGATGGTTTTAGTTTTTACAGATGACTGGTAATTAGAGTGTTAGTTGAAGGACAAATCATTAGACTTCCCTGAGCTTTTTCATTGATATAATGGGAATAATTTATTTTGAGCACAAATCACAAAATTTCATTAGCACAAAGGTGAAAATTAGAAGCACTATAAATTTTACTTGGCATTGTTTTTCTGGTAGACAAACTTTTCAGCAGACAATTCTGTATTGTCCTGTTCAAGTTCTATAGCATCTCCACTAAAGTCTCAGGATGTGTTTCTCATTGCACTCATTAGGTACCACTGTGAAATTTTAAAGAGGAAACACTATCAGAAGACAAATGAAGAGTAATAACATTATCAGTTGTTAAGAATCTAAAGTTATTTAAAGGTCATAGAGCCTGTTTCTTTCCTTTCATACTTTAAGGCGTTTCAGTCTGTGGAAAAGCAGTTCATTCAAAATCATGAAGCTGGGTTAAGGTGGATCCAAGCCTAGATACCAGTCTCTTAATTAAGCATCCAGTTCTCCTTCTTGTTAAGGAAAAGATGTATATAATTTTAAAAACTCATGAAGGTTATAAAAAATATCAGTAGAGGTATTACACTCCTGCTTTTCATTCCTTGCTGCCAAGTGTTATTTGTCCTTAAGCAAAAGACCTTCTTCTCCTCTGTTATTTGAATCCTAACACATATTACCTGTTTTTTTTTTCTTTATTCTGCTTATATTTTCATGTGTTTCCATTAACCTCAGAACCTACAATTATGACAGGTTAGAATGTAACTCACTGTCAAGAAAAAGAGATATAAGACAGGTATGGCAGGGATATAACTTCATTAGTGACAAGTAAAGAATTACATACTGAAGTTCAGCTTGAAAATTGTTCAAGTGAGAGAAATGCACACAAACACTCTTTGTCCTATTTCTTCATTAATTTAGGGATAATGACATTCATTTTTGCATGCTCACATTTATTTTCATGAGAAACATAATACTGTTTCATATGTATTAAATGTACCATTACATATTTTTAAAATTTAAATTAAAATATGTTCTGATATCTGCTTTTTCTATTTAAATAAATCCCTTACATGTAAAAACATTCATCCAATTGTCCTTCCTTCTTCATTGTTGAAGAACTGAATGTGTATGTATTTACTAAAAAGAAGTAGTGATTAAGTAAAGGAAAGTTTTAAATTCAAATTAAATCCACAGTCTTAAAACACAAACTATTCTTTGTCTATATTACTGTTTACTTTTAATGTCTTTCCATGATCTATTTCTCTGGACAAGGCAGGAAGGTAAAAGCATTGCAATTATCTATAATAGAAAATGCAATTTCATTCGCAAAGAACAAATAAAGCATGATACTTAAAAGGCTATAGGAAGATTAAAACTGACCTAATCAATTATTAAATAGTTAAAGAAATGTGGCCCTCAGAGCCATGGTTAGATAACTGTAGATGTTTAAAAGCTATGGAAACACATTCCATTTCAAATTGATAAAGTAATGTGTTCTTCAACTTGGGCTGCCATAATAAATCACCACAGACTTGGGTGGCTTATGTAAAAGAAATTTATTCTCATAGTTCTGGAACCTGGAAATCTAAGATAAAGGTATCAGCAAGACCATTCTTTTGTGAGGTCTTTTTTCTGGGCTTGCAGAATCCTCACATGTCCTTTTCTCTGTATGTGACACTCAAAGAAAAGGGTAAGGACAACAGTCCTATTGGATCAGGGCCTAACTTTATGATCTCATTTAACCTTAATTGCCATATCTCCAAATAGTCACATTGACAGGTTAGGTCTTAACATATAAAATCTAGAGGAGACACAATGGAGTCTATAACAGAATAGACTTAAAAAACCATTATAAAGTATAATAACGGATCCCATTAATCAGTAGCAGTGATTACAATTTGCATTTGGAGCCAGTAATCTTGGACTATCCATATACCATGTTATTGTCATTGTTCATTCTCCCACCTATTTTAATGGCTATATTTTTGTTCAGAATTGCCATGACATCCTAGGTATGTGAAGAGTATAATGTGAAGCAATCTGAATTATTCTTATTTTACAATTTATATACAGATAATAACATTGGTATCTAGAATTAAGGATTAAGGGACTTCCCTGGTGGCCCAGTGGTTAAGAATCCACCTGCTAATGAGGGATGTGATATTGATCCCTGGTCACAGAATATCACATATGCTACAAGTGGACCCATGTAACCATCCTAGATCCCACGCTCTGCAACAAGAGAACCCACTGCGATGAGAAGCCTGTGTACCACAGCTAGAGAAAGACTGGGCATAGCAGTGAAGATTAAGTGTAGCCATAAATTAATAAATATATAAATATGAAAAAATTAAGAACTCACTATATGCCAGGCACTCCACTAATTTATTTTTCTTTATCATCTTATTTAATCTTCCTAACAAGTCTATGAATTCTAAGAAGTAGAATTATTTTCAGTAATTTACATAAGAAAACTTAATGCTTAGAGAAATTAGGTCCTTTGTCAAAAGTAGTACCTCTGCCTCCCTAAGGCCTAACTCTTCCTGTTACAGTTTG
The DNA here is from genome assembly GCF_042477335.2 of Ovis canadensis. NCBI lineage: Eukaryota > Metazoa > Chordata > Mammalia > Artiodactyla > Bovidae > Ovis > Ovis canadensis. The sequence goes on from NC_091266.1 coordinate 18,126,142, forward strand.
CCCAGACCCTAACACTTTGCTAAAGCTTTCAACCCCTATTTAACTGATGAAGACCCAAAATGTGAAGGTCAGTTTCTATAAGATTAGCTACTTATTTGTTGCTAAAACCATCATATGTTAAATCTAAGCTTTACAGTTTAAATTATCTTGCCCAGATTCAACCATTAAAAATCAAATACATATGGTGTGACATATTTCTCCATAAGCATTAATAGTGCCCTCCCCACTTACTAAAATTCAAAATCCAAGCCACAGACCCTAGAGAAAAGGACTCCTGAATTCCATATGTGTTCTTCCCCAAATGTGAATATTTATCCCCTAAAACTGTGAAAATTGCTCAGTCGTATCCGAATCTTTGCAACCCCGTGGACTATACAGTCCATGGAATTCTACAGGCCAGAATAGTGGAGTGGGTAGCTATTTCCTTCTCCAGGGGATCTTCCCAACCCAGGGATCGAACCTATGTCTCCCGCATTGCAGGTGGATTCTTTACCAGCTGAGCCACCAGGACATCTCCCCTATTTTGTAGGGGTAGGGCCTTGGAATCATAAACCAAACGGCATGGAGGTCATTCCATGAGCAAATTCATTCTTATTGTCAAGTGAGAGTGAGGGGCAGGGCCAAATCTTCTGTTTTTCCCTCCAAATTCATCAATCAGACATTACTCCTTTCTCCTCTAGAATGAAATATGTGAGAAACATAAAGAAAAACAATAGTGTTTACATGAAAGGGAGCATCAGGGCATTTACTCTTCAAAATTCTGCCTCAGTAGTAAATATAATTTACAGAGATTTATTTATATAAATGCCAAGATTTTATTTAACCAGAATTATGAAGAAATTGCATTAGAGAAATGGGAAAGGGATTTGTCCTGTGTGTGTATCTGTGTGTTTTCAGATCAAGTCATTCAAGAGAGTTGCATCCTAATCTGCTGTAAATGGATAAAGGATAGCTGAAGGGTTAATGCGGCCACAATAGGGAAAGCAGAGATGCGCCTGCAAACAGGACTCTCTGCCTGGGCTGAACGAGCTTGCAAACAAGATGTTCTGCCAAGGAGACTGGACACAGCCTTGAGTTTAATGGTCCCTTGCAAACGAGGGAACATTCCCTTCCTGTGATAAGGAGGAAGAAAGGGCTCTGGACAGACTCTGCAGTAAGCAGGAATTTCACTCCCTTTTGCTGTACGATAACATTTATGCACATGCGCTATACTGAGAAGGCTTAGTCATATAGTCTGGAATTCTGCCCAGGGGGGCTATATAAAAGTAAACCGCAAGCTTGCTTGCTTGCACAGTTCTTTTTCCTCCGGCCGGAGTTGTGTCTGTATCTTGTGTGTCATGTCTTTGTGTCATTTCACTCGCAATCTCCAAAAGATAACAAAGGAAAAACTTAATTTTAAGCATATTTTATATATCTGAAGGGCTTCCTTCGTGGCTCAGATGGTAAAGAATCTGCCTGCAGTGCAGGAGGCCCAGGTTCAATCCTTGGGTTGGGAAGATTTCCTGGAGAAGGAAATGGAAACCTACTCTAATATTCTTGCCTGCAGAATTCCAGGCAAGGAATTCTGGACAGAGGACTCTGGTGGCTACAGTCCATGGAATAACAGAGTCAGATATGACTAAGCAACTAACACTATTGCCCTCATAAAGTTCTTCTCTGGAAACAACTAGTTCCATGATTGTTTTATATATATGAAAGGAAATATCAGAAAAAAATAGCTTTAGAGTTCAAAGTACTTTTTTCAAAGGAACTTAAGTCAAGAGTGGGGCAAAGTACTTACTGAAGGGTTAAGTACTTACTGAAGCAGTGGCCACAGGAAAATATTTTTTTAAGTTTTGTAGTATTATTTGACCCAACAAGGGCCTAGATCTGATAGATAGAGTGCCTGATGAACTGCGGAATGAGGTTTGTGACACTGTACAGGAGACAGGTATCAAGACCATCCCCATGGGAAAGAAATGTAAAAAAGTAAAATGGCTGTCTGGGGAGGCCTTACAAATAGCTGTGAAAAGAACAGAGGTGAACAGCAAAGGAGAAAAGGAAAGATATAAGCATCTGAATGCAGAGTTCCAGAGAATAGCAAGAAGAGATAAGAAAGCCTCCTTCAGCAATCAATGCAAACAAATAGAGGAAAAGAACAGAATGGGAAAGACTAGAAATCTCTTCAAGAAAATTAGAGATACCAAGGGGACATTTCATGCAAACATGGGCTTGATAAAGGAAAGAAATGGTATGGACTTAACAGGAGCAGAAGATAAAGGAGAGGTGGCAAGAATACACAGAAGAACTGTACAAAAAAGATCTTAATGACCCAGATAATCATGATGGTGTGATGACTCATCTAGAGCCAGACATCCTGGAATGTGTCAAGTGGGCCTTGGAAAGCATCGCTATGAACAAAGCTAGTGGAGGTGATGGAATTCCAGTGGAGCTATTTCAAATCCTGAAAGATGATGCTGTGAAAGTGCTGCACTCAATATGCCCGCAAATTTGGAAAACTCAGCAGTGGCCACAGGACTGGAAAATGTCAGTTTTCATTCCTATTCCAAAGAAAGGCAATGACAAAAAGTGCTCAAACTACCACACAATTGCACTAATCTCACAGGCTAGTAAATTAATGCTCAAAAATATCCAAGCCAGGCTTCAGCAATGCTTGAACCGTGAACTTCCTGATGTTCAGGCTGGTTTTAGAAAAGGCAGAAGAACCAGAGATCAAATTGCCAACATCTGCTGGATCATGGAAAAGGCAAGGAAGTTCCAGAAAAGCATCTATTTCTGCTTTATTGACTATGCCAAAGCCTTTGACTGTGTGGATAACAATAAACTGTGGAAAATTCTGAAAAAGATGGGAATAACAGACCACCTGACCTGCCTCCTGAGAAATCTGTATGCAGGTCAGGAAGCAGCAGTTAGAACTGGACATAGAACAACAGAGTGGTTCCAAATAGGAAAAGGAGTATGTCAAGGCTGGATATTGTCACCCTGCTTATTTACCTTATATGCAGAGTACATCATGAGAAACGCTGGACTGGAAACCCAAGCTGGAATGAAGATTGCCGGGAGAAATATCAATAATCTCAGATATGCAGATGACACCACCCTTATGGCAGAAAGTGAAGAGGAACTAAAAAGCCTCTTGATGAAAGTGAAAGAGAGAGAAAAAGTTGGCCTAAAGCTCAATATTCAGAAAACGAAGTTCATGGCATCTGGTCCCATCACTTCATGGGAAACAGATGGGGAAACAGTGGAAACAGTGTCAGACTTTATTTTTATGGGCTCCAAAATCACTACAGATGGTGATTGCAGCCATGAAATTAAAAGACGCTTACTCCTTGGAAGAAAAGTTATGACCAACCTAGACAGTATATTCAAAAGCAGAGACATTACTTTGCCGACTAAGGTCCGTCTAGTCAAGGCTATGGTTTTTCCTGTGGTCATGTATGGATGTGAGAGTTGGACTGTAAAGAAGACTGAGCACCGAAGAATTGATGCTTTTGAACTGCAGTGTTGAAGAAGATTCTTGAGAGTCTCTTGGACTGCAAGGAGATCCAACCAGTCCATTCTGAAGAAGATCAGCCCTGGGATTACTTTGGAACAAATGATGCTAAAGCTGAAACTCCAGTACTTTGGCCACCTCATGTGAAGAGTTGACTCATTGGAAAAGACTCTGATGCTGGGAGGGATTGGGGGCAGGAGGAGAAGGGGACGACAGAGGATGAGATGGTTGGATGGCATCACTGACTCGATGGACGTGAGTCTGAGTGAATTCCGGGAGATGGTGATGAACAGGGAGGACTGGCGTGCTGCGATTCATGGGGTCGCAAAGAGTTGGAAACGACTGAGTGACTGAATTGAACTGAACTGAACTATGTATATATATTTTTGCTTTGATATAAAATTAAATACCATGGATTAATAGCAACAGAAACATTAAAACTTCGCCTGTTATTCTAATGATTGATTTAGCCAAGAAAATAAAAGAAAAGGAAAGAAGGAAGGAAACAAAAAGTAATTTAAAAATGACTGGTTCTGGTACCAGATAGAAACTTATGTTCAAAATGAAGACAATGACACTGCATCTCTTTTTTATAAAGAAAAAGAGGAAATTTTGCAGCATAAATATTTTCAAAATGCATTTTCAGAGACACAGGCCAGCTCTTCAGTCCTCCAGAGCTCCACTGTCCAATACGGTAACCATTAGCTACCCGTGGTTATTTAAAATTAGGTGTAAATAAGGTTTTAAGTTCTATCCCTCACGTTAGCCACAGTTCATATGCTAAAAAGCCACATCTGGCTTATGGTAATCTTTTGGAGAGCAGAAATAAATCTTTTCAATACTACATAAATTTCTATTGGAAAGCACTGTTCTAGGTCTTGCTGTTTACATGCTGAATCTGTACTAAGTCTATCACGTGGTGGCTCAGATTGCAAAGAATCTGCCTGCAATGCAGGGGACCTGGGTTCAACCCCTGGGTCGCAAAGATCCCCTGGAGAAGCGAATGGCTATCCACTCTAGTATTCTTGCCTGGGGAACTGTATGGACAGAGAAGCCTGGCAAGCTACAGCCCATGGGATCACAAACAGTCAGACATGACTAAGCAACTAACCTTTCATACTCTGAAACCCATTGTCTTGAGGAGAAATGAACAAACCTGCTAAGATATCAATGCCTTTAGAAAACCAAATATTTTCATATTATTTACAAATAAGTTTAATATTCTAGCCCTGAACTGGAACTACTTCATTCATATTCTACAGATATTTATTAAGCACTGGTCATGTGCCAGGCAGTTTGCTGGATATTGAGAAAACAATGTCACTCAAGATGCTCAATATCCATCAGCAAAATGATGGTACAGGAAGCCCCAGAACCTGGTGCACCACGCAAGCATCAACTTAACAACATGCAGCCCCAGAAACTTCTGTAAGAGATTCAGAAATCAGTTAGGAAGATGTAGCACTAAGGCAAGTTCAAATCCAAGAAGAGTCACAATGAAACAGATAAGAAAAGCTATTTAATTCCAGCTATGCTACCCCAAGCTAGCACAGTTTGTAATTGGGAAGAGAAGCCCAGCTGTGGCTTCTCCTTTGGGAAGGAAAGAGAATGGTAGAATGTGTATTTAAAGTTCCAGATTTTAGAGGGACTGCTTTCTGTTTAACCTGATTCAAGGCACTGACAGGTAACTGACATACCTTGGATGCCAGAGGCTGCAGAAATTAAAAGAGAATTCAGCAGACTGTGGCAGCACTAGAGAGTTATAAAACTGCAGACAGAAATAGCCTCAGTTCACCATGATCAGGAGTAAGGAGTTTATGTCTTCTCCCTAGTGAGAGAAAGAAGAGTGGATTCATGTCGATGTATGGCAAAACCATACAATATTGTATAGTAAAAACAAATAAATAATAATAATAATAAATAATGATAAATGGTTAAAAAATTGAAAAAAAAAACTTTAAAATAAGAATAAAAAAAAGAGTAGAGCATGAGTCCAACATTCTCACTCTTGCAGGTAGGTGCAGTCTGAGACTGGTTTCTGTTTCATCTGATGTGAAGTGCTGACAGACACCTTGACACTTGGGGGATACAGATAGCCTGGTGGCTTCAGGCAGAACCAGAGAAAAACAATAAACCTTTCAAACTGGAAAATGATATACACAAGCCCGGAGAAGGTACATCCTTAGAAAAAGCTGGAGAGACCCAAAAATCTGTAGCTGGATTGATTGGTGAAAGTCTTTCCCTGTATGAAGCCAGTAGATAAGACTGGAAGAGGTGTCTTTTTGTGTTCAAATGTGTGGATTCCAACATAGCATTATAAGGCACATGAAGAAACAGGGAAATATGACCCAATCAGAGGAATAAAAAACATCTCCAGAAACTGACCTTAAAGAAAGTAGCACAGTATTATTAACTATATTCACCATTGTTGTAAAGCACATCTCTAGAACTTATTTATCTTCCTAAAATAAATCTTTATACCATTGATCATCTCCCAGTTTCCCCCTTTTCCCACTCCCTGGCAAACAACATTCTGCTTTTTGCTTCTAAGAGATTGATTACTTCATTGGTTTCACATAAGATATCTAAAGTTAGATTTCATATTATATGCTTTTTACCACAATAAAAAAGAGATGTAAAAAAAGATGATTAGAATCTATCCAGGCTTTGAACAATTAAGTAAGACTATGCATTACTGTCCAAAACAATGTCATAAGGGCTATTATAGAACAGTATAGGGTGATAAGGGAGAAGAGAAGAGAGGCACTTAGCTAATGTCTAAGGCTGACAGGATCATCAAGAAAGCCCTTCCAGAAGAACTGTTACCAAAGCTAAGGATGAGAAACTAGTGACACTTCCTACACAAACATGCAAGTTTAGAAGATGACCTAGTATTTATTTCAGTCAAAAGGAAGACCATGTAAGAAAGGTTAAGAGCCACAGAAAGTATGTTTATATATATATATATATATATATATATACATATATATATATATATAATTTTTTTAATTTTTATTTTTACTTTATTTTACTTTACAATACTGTATTGGTTTTGCCATACATTGACATGAATCCACCATGGGTGTACATGCAATCCCAAACATGAACCCCCCTCCCATCTCCCTCCCCACAACATCCCTCTGGGTCATCCCCGTGCACCAGCCCCAAGCATGCTGTATCCTGCATCAGACATAGACTGGCAATTCGATTCTTACATGATAGTATACATGTTTCAATGCCATTCTCACAAATCATCCCACCCTCTCCCTCTCCCTCGGAGTCCAAAAGTCCGCTATACCCATCTGTGTCTTTTTTGCTGTCTTGCATACAGGGTCATCATTGCCATCTTTCTAAATTCCATATATATGTGTTAGTATACTGTATTGGTGTTTTTCTTTCTGGCTTACTTCACTCTGTATAATCAGCTCCAGTTTCATCGATCTCATCAGAACTGATTCAAATGTATTCTTTTTAATGGCTGAGTAATACTCCATTGTGTATATGTACCACAGCTTTCTTATCCATTCATCTGCTGATGGACATCTAGGTTGTTTCCATGTCCTGGCTATTATAAACAGTGCTGCGCTGAACATTGGGGTACATGTGTCTCTTTCAATTCTGGTTTCCTCGGTGTGTATGCTCAGCAGTTGGATTGCTGGGTCATATGGCAGAATAAAATACTTAGGAATATATCTACCTAAAGAAACTAAAGACCTATATATAGAAAACTATAAAACACTAATGAAAGAAATCAAAGAGGACACTAATAGATGGAGAAATATACCATGTTCATGGATCGGAAGAATCAATGTAGTGAAAATGAGTATACTACCCAAAGCAATTTACAAATTCAATGCAATCCCTATCAAGCTACCAACGATATTTTTCACAGAACTAGCACACATAATTTCAAGATTTGTATGGAAATACAAAAAACCTCGAATAGCCAAAGCAATATTGAGAAAGAAGAATGGAACTGGAGGAATCAACTTGCCTGACTTCAGGTTCTACTACAAAGCCACAGGCATCAAGACAGTATGGTACTGGCACAAAGACAGAAATATAGATCAATGGAACAAAATAGAAAGCCCAGAGATAAATCCACACACCTATGGACACCTTATCTTTGACAAAGGAGGCAAGAATATACAATGGAGTAAAGACAATCTCTTTAACAAGTGGTGCTGGGAAAACTGGTCAACCACTTGTAAAAGAATGAAACTAGATCACTTTCTAACACCGCACATGAAAATAAACTCAAAATGGATTAAAGATCTAAATGAAAGTATGTTTTAATTTGTGGTGGGGAGGTAAGGGGTGGGGGGAATGGTGAAGTGATAAGTAGAGAATAAAGAGAAAAAAACAATAAGAAGTTATAATCAGGGACCAAATCATATAGGGACTAGTAAAATATTTAAAGAGTATGGTCTCCCAAGTGTTCATCCAATAGACTGTACTTTTCATATTTGTTTTATTCACAATTTGAACAATACTCTCCACATTATATACAGTATGTTGAAAGTATTAAATATTCATTCAGTATGCACCAAAAAAATTTAATAATGTAAATATATGCTTGGACTTGCATTTTATGAAGTTCTACTTACATTTCAGAAAAGTGATTGTAAAAGGCTACTGTAATATTAATTATGAACAGTCTCTGTACTTGTATCTGAAAAGAACAATCATAATTCTATATATATTATGAAACATATCATATACCCATTAAGGCTAATTTGTTGATATACAGTTAGAGATAAATACCTGCATGTGTGTGTATAAGTTTGTTTATAATGTGAGAATAAGAATATTTTAATGATGCATTTATATAGTTTTCCTTGGTTTAGTTTTATTCTCACTTCCAAAATTTGTATAAGACCATTAATGAGTTGGGGCCAAGAGAGTAAACATATGCACCCTCAGCACATTCCTAGTTACTTCTTGCATTAAAAGTTTAGGTGCTAATTGTATATCAACAAGGCACAGTTATCAGTTAAATCAAATATCCACTAGATTGAGAACAGAAGTTCCAACAAAGGCACAGACTGCATTAACAGTTGGATGGGCATTATCCATGATATGTTTGTCCTTCATATTCAAAGATAATAGCCAGTGGATGTTTTTCTTTCAATATGTGAATGTATTTGGAAAACCACAATTATATGACCACCTACTCACATGTGAAAGCACTACTAAGCCCTTCAGTTTTGTCAGCTCAACTCCTTTGACTCACGTCCTACAAATGCCATTGATTGGGAAAATATACAGAATCACGTACTGTTTTACACCAATTCAGTCAACTTGCTGCTGTTCCCCAGTATTGCAAGCTGTATGAAAGGGTTTGCATGCTGCCTCAGGGGTTACAACTATAAGCTCTATAGCAGACAACTTTTAGGTTGTCATCAATTATGACTTTCAGAAAAAAAAAAATGTTTGAGAGTCACAGCATACATACTGAAAGGGATGACAAATTGTAAGCGAAGCCTTTAATTTTATAAATAAGAAAACATAATTTTATAGAATTTAAATTGATCGTCAATAATGTTACATTTTCTAGTTACACAGTTGAGGCTAGTGTTTTTTTTCTAATATACAGTGCTGTTATTAAAGTAGTCCATTGACAACAGCATTCTTCCTTTCCTTTTTTCTTCCTTTATTATTTTTTCTTTCTTTTTCCTTCCCTTTCTCCTTTAGCCCTCTCTCCTTCCTTCCTTCATTTTATTTAGGCAACCACTCACTTGGGCTTCCCAGGTGGCACCAGTGGTAAAGAACCTGCCTGCCAGTGCAGGAAACACAAGAGATGCAGATTCAATCCCTGGGTTGGGAAGATAGATCCCTTGGAGAAGGCAACCTACTCTGGTATTCTTGCCTGGAGAATCCCATGGACTGAGGAGCCTGCTGGGCTACAGTCCATAGGGTTACAGAGAGTCAGACACAACAAGCATCTTATGACTCACTTGCTAATTCACTTAATCACATTTTTTTTTTTTGCCAAAAAACTAGTGTTTTTCAAGATCAATGCTAAATGCTAAGCATATAAAACTGTAAGTTATAACCACAGCTAAAAACATTAGCTAAGACTTCAGGAATATGAAAAAGTATAGACTCACTTTTCCCTGTTTCTTCTAAGTATAATTATATACCCTTAAAAGTACTTTATAGACAACAGTAAGATAAATCTGAAAGCTGAAAAGAAGAATATGTACCAGGTAGAGGGTACAGGAGTTGAGAAATAACAACATGGTGAGTTACCTGTTTTTATTTTTTTTCCTCTCCCATACACCTTGGACTGGTAATGGAGAGGCCTGCCACAAGAAATGATCAGGCATAAAGGAAAATAAAAAGAAAGAAAGATAGAAAAAGAAAAAAGGGAGGAAGAAAGAAAGACAAATCTGTTCTTTCTCACCAAGAACTGGGGAAGTAGAAACCCAACAGAGACCTAGTAAGGAACCTCAAGCAGATTTCCACAAACAGAGCCTCTGTTGATTATGCAACTTACCAACAGCAATGGCAACAGCAAAGTCTCAGCCATCCCAGCCTCTGTTTCATACCTTATGCCAGATGAGTGATGTGGTCTCCCAGCAGGCAAGAAACAAACTCCTAACTTTCTTATTCCCCTGTCCAGAAGCAGGGCCCAGAGAGTGGTCCCACCAGCTCATTTCTACTGCAATAGTAAAGCTCTGTGACTCCCTGACTTCCACTCAGTGGTATAAGGGAACTAGGGCCAGCAGTTTTTTGCCTCACACAGAATATTGCTCAATACCCCACAGATTGCACCAATAGGGCTTACACAGGAGTCCTACCAGCACCAGAAATCAAACAAGACAAAATATCACTGCAAGGGATCACAAACTAAACATTCAAGGGAATCAAAACTCAGAGAAGTAGACTATAACTTATATACGATATAACTTAAAAAGAACAATTAACTGCCTGCTAAAACAGAATACTTGGATAGGAACAGGAATCCACTAATAAAATAAATATTCAGGATACAAAAAAAAAATTCATTATACCAAGAATTTGGAAAATCAGAATTTTATGAGAAAAGATAACCAATATAGAGATTAATCTGATATTGAAATTATCTGACAAGCATTTTAAAAGCAACTGCCTTAAAAATCCTTTAGAAATAAATTACAAATTGTCTCAAAACACATGAAAACAGAAAATCTCAGCACAAAAATAGAAATTATATAAAATAACTAAAAGAAATTATAGAATTGAAAACTATAATTTAAAAAATTTAACCCAAGTTAAAAAACTCAATTGTATACAACAGAGTGTAAATGGAAATGATAAAATAACTGAAGATCCTGCTGCTACTGCTGCTAAGTTGCTTCAGTCACGTCCGACTCTGTGCGACCCCATAGACGGTGGCCCACCAGGCTCTCCCGTCCCTGGGATTCTCCAGGCAAGAACACTGGAGCGGGTTGCCATTTCCTTCTCCAATGCATGAAAGTGAAAAGTGAAAGTGAAGTTGCTTAGTCGTGTCCGACTAGTAGCGACCCCATGGACTGCAGCCTACCAGGCTCCTCTGTCCATGGGATTTTCCAGGCAAGAGTACTGGAGTGGGGTGCCACTGCCTTCTCCACAACCGAAGATAAAGACAGATCAACCGAAGTTTCTGTAAAAAAATTTAAGAGCAAAAATTCATTTTATCACAGTACAGAAGAGGAAGAGTGTGGTACTGGGAAAGTATTTGAAGAAACAATGGCTGAAAACTTGCCAAAGTTGGCAAAAGACACAAATCTACATATTTAAACATGCAAAAACCTCAAATAACTCCAAAGAAATCCACACCAAGATATAACAAAATTAAAAATTTAAGTATGAAATAAAAAGAAAAAAGTTTTTAAAATAGCCAGAGGAAAAGAATATACTACCTATAAAAGAATAACAATTCATATTATAGTGGATTTCCTATCTGAAATCATGCAGGCCAAAAGGAAGCACAACTGTGTGCTTTTTGTCTTTTTTAAGGTGCTGAAAGAAAAGAGCTGTCAATTCTAAAAGGAACTAGAAATTCTATATCCATTGGTGAAACTACCCATCAGGAATAAAGAAGACATAAACATATTCTCAGTCATAAGAATGCTAAAATAATTTGTGCTAGCAAATCTACACTTAAATAATTATTAAAGAAAGTTCTCTAAACCTTCTAAAAAAGAAGGTGATAACAGAAGACAGCGATCTTTAGAAAGGAAAGAAAAAAAATAGACAATAGTAAATATAATAGACTATTCTTCATCGCATGAACTTTTTTTATTTTTATTTATTTATTTTACTTTACAAAACATGGACTTCTTTTAGCAAATAGTTTGATTACAATACAAGTTATAACTGTGAAAGTGTTAGTAGCTCAGTTGTGTCTAACTCTTTGTGACCCCATGGGCCCATTCCCTTCTTCAGGGGATCTTCACACCCGAGATCAAACCTGGACTTCCTGCATTGCAGACAGATTCTTGACCCTCTGAGCCACCAGGGAAGCCCAATAACTATCTGACATGATAAATGTATATAGACAAGTATATTATTAAGAAGGAGAGGGTAAAGGGTCCTAAAGAGAAGCAAAAGTTCTATTTTTCACTCATAAAATTTTTTTCAAGCTGTTGTATTATTTTAATTATATATCCCAATGTATCTTATAAGATTAGTCATCATAATTCTATTAATGATTTGTATAGAGAGTATGATTGAGACATAAGTTGGATCTATTCTGTTAATTTCTATCTTTTAATTTGTGTATTTAGACATTTTAACATATAAAGTAATTATATGTATGTTGGGGTTTAATTTTGTCATTATTGTTTCTGTTTCTGTGTCCTTTGATGTAACTTTATTTGATATAAAATGTTAATACAGGCAATCAATATCTTTTTACATGTTAATTAATATATTTATATTTGGATATTTAAGACTGTCATACTAACTGACAAAAATACTAGTAAATCATAACTTTTAAAATGGCATTGTACATTGTGACACCAAAATAATGAAAGCCTATATTACAGTCATACAATTTTTAAAAATTTTTACTTGCTTGGACACTTAAGTAACTATGTAAATTACTGGTTTTGAACCTGTGTATCTATGTGATATAAAGGGACATGCTTACCAGGATTGAGTGTTATTTTTTAATGCATTTCATTTAGTGGAAATATAAACTTACCTAAGGATTTATGACTTTTCCACTTATATTCAACAAAAGAGTTCGGAATTGCAGTACCTGGGTATAATCTCAAAAACAACAGAATGATCTTCGTTCATTTCCAAGGCAAACTGTTCAATATCACCATAATCCAAGTCTGTGCCCCAACCACTAATTCTGAACAGTTGAACAGTTCTGTGAAGACCTACATGACTTTCTAGAACTAACATCAAAAACAGATGTCCTTTTCATCATAGGGGACTAGAATGCAAAAGTAGGTAGTCAAGAGATACCTGGAGTAACAGGCAAGTTAGGCCTTGGGGTACAAAATGAAGCAGGGCAAAGGCTAACAGAGTTTTGCCAAGAGAATGCACTGATCATAGCGAACACTCTCTTCCAACAACACAAGAGACAAAAAGACACATGGATATCACAAGATGGTCAATACTGAAATCAGATTGATTATATTCTTTGCAGCTAAAGATGGAGAAGCTCTATACAGTCAGCAAAAATAAGACCGGGAATTGACTGCAGCTTATGTCATGAACTCCTTAGTGCTAGATTCAGACTTATATTGAAGAAAGTAGCAAAAACCATTTGACCATTCAGGTATGATCTAAATCAAATCCCTCGAAATTATACAGTGGAAGTGACAAATAAATTCAAGGGATTAGATCTCATAGATAGAATGCCTGAAGAACTATGGACAGAGGTTTGCAACACTGTACAGGAGTCTGTGATCTAAACCATCTCCAAGGAAAAGAAATGCAAAAAGGCAAAATGATTGTCTAAGGATGTTTTCAAATAGCTGAGAAAAGAAGACGAGCAAAAGAAGAGATGCCAAGGGAACATTTCATGCAAAGATGGACTCAATAAAAGACAGAAACTGTATGGAAATAACAGAAGCAGAAGATATTAACAGGTGGCAATAAAACACAGAAGAATTATACAAAAAGATATTTATGACCCAGGTAACCACGATGGGTGTAATCACTCACCTAGAGCCGGACATCCTGGAGTGTGAAGTCAAGTGGGCCTCATAATCATATTTAAACAGAATAAAAAATGTCAAAGGGATGAATAATTTCTTTAGCAATATTGTAGATGTATAAGGATGAAATGGCAGGGGGCAGGGAGTGGAATCCCTAGATTATGTCTTTGTTCCTCTTGCTTTTCCAAGCCACCCACTTGGCTTCCTTGGTGGCTTAGACCTTAAAGAATCCACCTGCAATACAGGAGGATCTGAGTTGGATTCCTGGATTGGGAAGATCTCCCAGAGAAAGGAATGGCTACCCACTCCAGGAGAATTCCATGAACAGAGCAGCCTGGCAGGGACTACAATTCACAGGATCACAAAGAGTTGGGCATGACTGAGCCACTAACATTTTTAACTTCCATTGTGTGCACCTATGAAATAGTAGCTATCCCTGGATGAATCTCCTTGGCTGTGGGGTGATAAAAAAATCAAAATATATTTAGCACTTAGCTTAATCTATGAAGAGAAACAGATAACACTTCTTGAACTGAAAGGGAAAGATTTATATAGATAAGATCAAATTATCTCCCTTCAAAATTAGAGGAAAGTAATGGGAGTTATCAAAACATGATTATAAGTACAACAGATACATAAAAATGAGTTTGAGAATTAAAAATAATCCCTTTAGCTTTCAGGCTTCCATCATGTTGTTTTGGTTCATTACTGTCAGAAAACAAAGAGTAAGAAGCTGGAGGGTTAGACAGTGATTAGAAAAAGATTCAATAGTCTTTCATGGGTATTTACTCATAGGGAGATATCTTTCCCACTCGGGTGCTGCACTTCTGATGATCTATATCCAAATTGTATGGTTGCTGAGCATTGTTAGAAGAATGAGGTTGAAATAGGGAATTGAACAGGGTGTAAGAAAGAATCTATCTATCTGGAACTAGCAAACCAAGGCAAGAATTATCTTATTATCTGAAATTTAGATGCCCAACATGGAGATTCTTCCTAAGAAAAGTAGTGTGTTTATCTGAAAATACCAGCAGAGCACAGCTGTAGCTAATACTAAACTGTCACTGACTCAGAATTATAGTTCATGGAAAAGAAGTAATAGCTTTATGAGCTCAATGTTAAGTCTTTGGAAGGGTATCTCTGAGTTGTTTTTGTGAAACCTCAAATTTGAGTTTTACATATAAAGACCAAGTTGATGTTGAAAAACGAATAGGAAATAGTGAAAGGTAAAAATTGTAAATTATGTTAAACACTCATGGAATTGGAGGAGATAGTTTATTGGAAAATAAACATTTACTGAGTAGTTATATGACAGACTATTTCTAAATAATTTCTGCAGTTATTCACACTTTGGCTTTATTTAAATATGACTTCTAAAATTTTAATTATGTCCACTATGTGTTGGACATAGATTAAGATGATTCCCCAAAATTCTTTTAGTTGTTTTTTCACACATACACACAAAAATAACCCTGCTCATAATTATCCCTATTTAATAAATGAGAAGATAGAATTTAATATTTCATTTAAATTACCCAAGGTCACAAAAGTAGTTGGTAGTTGGACTGAAATTGAACTTGAATCTCTTATTACAAAGACCATATTCTTTGCCTTTTGCCATGAATTGTGCTATAAAAAACCTGATTTTCAGCATCTTCAGGGGACAACTAATTTTCTCAGATGAAATATGACTCTCAACTAAGTTCAGGCTTTGATCACCTGAAATGCATTCCCTAGTACACCCACCTTTCCTGCAAAACATTTACAGAAAATACAGTTGAAGATGTATAATTTTGAAAATGCTCGTCATTGAAATGCTATAATTGAAGTGAGTCTGTTTGGAAGGAAGTTAGTCATGAGCAAGGAAGGATGAAGGCAATGCCAAAGAATGCTCAAATTACTGCACAACTGCACTCATCTCACATGCTAGTAAAGTAATGCTCAAAATTCTCCAAGCCAGGTTTCAGCAATACGTGAACCGTGAACTTCCAGATGTTCAAGCTGGTTTTAGAAAAGGCAGAGGAACCAGACATCAAATTGGTGACATCTGCTAGATCTTCAAAAAAGCAAGAGAGTTCCAGAAAAACATCTATTTCTGCTTTATTGACTATGCCAAAGCCTTTGACTGTGTGGATCACAATAAACTGTGGAAAATTCTGAAGGAGATGGGAATAGCAAACCACCTGACCTGCCTCTTGAAAAACCTGTATGCAGGTCAGGAAGCAACAGTTAGAACTGGACATGGAACAACAGACTGGGTCCAAATAGGGGAAGGAGTAAGTCAAGGCTGGATATTGTCACCCTGCTTATTTACCTTATATGCAGAGTACATCAGGAGAAATGCTGGTCTGGAGAAAGTACAAGCTGGAATCAAAATTGCTGGGAGAAATATCAATAACCTCAGATATGTAGATGACTCCACCCTTATGGCAGAAAGTGAAGAACTAAAGAGGCTCTTGATGAAAGTGAAAGAGGAGAGTGAAAAAGTTGGCTTAAAGTTCAACATTTAGAAAACGAAGATCATGGTATCCGGTCCCATCACTTCATGGCAAACAGATGGGGAAACAGTGGAAACAGTGGCTGACTTTATTTGGGGGGGCTCCAAAATCACTGCAGATGGTGACTGCAGCCATGAAATTAAAATATGCTTTAATTCCTTGGAAGGAAAGTTATGACCAAACTAAATAGCATATTAAAAAGCAGAGACATTACTTTGCCAACAAATGTCCGTCTAGTCAAGGCTATGGTTTTTCCAGTAGTCATGTATGAATGTGAGAGTTCGATTATAAAGAAAGCTGAGCACCGAAGAATTGATGCTTTTGAACTGTGGTGTTGGAGAAGACTCTTGAGAGTCCCTTGGACTGCAAGGAGATCCAACCCATCCTAAAGGAGATCGGCCCTGGGTGTTCACTGGAAGGACTGATGTTGAAGCTGAAACTCCAATACTTTGGCCAACTGATGTGAAAAGCTGACTCATTTGAAAAGACCCTGATGCTGGGAAAGATTGAGAGCAGGAGGAGAAGGGATGACAGAAGATGAGATGGTTGAATGGCATCACCTACTCAATGGACATGAGTTTGGGTAAACTCTGGGAGTTGGTGATGGACAGGGAGGCCTGGTATGCTGCAGTTCACCCGGTTGCAAAGAGTCAGATAGGACTGAGCAACTGAACTGAACTGAACTGAAGGAAGGATGGCTTTGCTGAAAGATATGCAAGCTGATCTCTAAAACCCATCCCAGACACACCCAGAAGAGCTCACAGATAAGCTAAAAGAATAACCACAAGGACTATTCCAACTCCCGCAGGTGCAACCTAGGCACACAGTGGATACAAAGTAACCACAGGGGCTTCTCCAAGTAACCTTAGGCATCTAAGAGCCCATTTAGGGTGCATATATATTTTACCCCTGATTATAAGAGACTGAATTATGGGGATACATAAACAACACAGCCTACTTTTATATAACTTGCATTGTCAATCCACCTTTTGCATTCCCTTTCATTGATTGGTGGTGTGTAGAAGCCCTATTTTGCATAGGGCATAACCAAAGGAGACTGGGAAGTATAAAAAGGGGGAAGCTAAGAGAAAAAAGACTGTTCCTTTGGAGTTAGCCTGCTCTCAAACCTTGGGAATGTGTGTCTAATAAAGGATCTGTCTACTTGAGCTGCACTGAGCTGTAACTTGTGTTTCAAAGTTCTTAGTCTGTCTTTCTTAATTTTTATTGCAATAAGGCAAGAAATAAGGGAGAAAACTAAAACAAACTGACAAATCTAAAAAACTATTTGTACTAAAATATGCCCTCTCTCAATCAAAAATTTTAATAAATAAGGTTTTTAAAGTTTCAGAAATCATAAGCAGAGCATATAATTTGGAGGATAAAGCATTACTACCACATGCAAGTAGTACAGGACAAAAACAAAGTAACAAAGCAATTTAGAATTAATTTTAAAAACATTCACTGAGAATCAGGTAGAGAATAAATATACTTACCAGTTGGCACTAGTGGTAAAGAACTCACCTGCCAGTGCAGGAGATTTAAGAGACATGGATTTGACCCCTGGCAATCCACTCCGCTATTCTTGCCTGGAGAATCCTGTGAACAGAGAAGCAGGGGGTGGGGAGGGGCGACTACAGTTTATAGCTTTGCAGAGTCAGACACAAGTGAAGTGACTTGGCACACAAGTAGAGTATAAGATGCTGATGACATAAGGAAAACAAACCTTCAACAAAGGCTGAATTTTATTGCTGAAAATCTCTCAGGTCTAACTCCAGTTAGTTCACTAGCTAACTTTAGTGTCAGATATATTTCAGATTTAGGTCTGCAACTTACTACAACAGTTGTGTGGCCATGGTAAAATTACTTCAATTAAGTTTCTTTTCTATTAATCTAGAGTAATAAAAGTTCAGAGTTTCTGTGTGGCAATTAAATGAGGTGGTTTTTGTTTTTGTTTTTGTTTTTTTTTAAGTCCAGCTTAGTGCCTTGGGTTAATAAATGTGAATGTCACCCATTCATGACAAAATTCCCACAGATGCCAGGTTTAAGGAGGACTTAATCCATTTTTCTTTTCTAAATTTCAAAATTTACACATCAGTTTAGAAATTGTTATTGCTTTTAGAACACAAAGATGATTAGCTCCTGCAGTATTAAGAGAGTAGTTTTCTTACACTTTTATGAAGGAAAAATTACCTAATTGTGAAGGAGCAAATTATCTAGCTTTGTCAAGAAAATATTATTGTGTCCTGGTAATGAAGTATTTAAACTTCTTGCCTGTTTTCTTTTAAACAAGGTGAAATTATGGTGTTAAATACTTTAATTTGAATGTTAAATTCTTTCAAAAAGTCTAACTAGTCCACTTCTGTGTTTGTGTTTAATTATCTAGAGAGAAAAGTGTTTACTTAAAGTTCAGTCTCACCAGTCCAGAGAATTACTAGAGACATTGTTGGTTCATGCTCTTATGCAATAACTATATGAAGTATTCTCTGAAAATTATTGGCAGCCAACCTTTGAAATAACACACAGTTGTAAAAAGAAAAATAAATTAAGAAAAAAAAAAAAAAGAGAAATCAAAACAACCATCCATAACTTCCAACCTAATACAATGTAAATCTTAGGAAATCCCAGCAGGCCTTTTGTTAGATTTTGATCAGCTATTCCTAAAATATATATGGAAATGAAAAAGATTTAGAATAGTCAAGAAGAACTAAGATCCCACAAGGCACACAATGTGGCCAAAAAAAAAAAACCAGACCAACAGAATAGTCAAGTCATATTTGTAAAAGAAGAAATATTTGGAAGACGTACACTTTTCAACTTCTAAAGGTATTATAAAAGGGTGCAATAATCAAAACAATGCAGTGCTGCTATAAGAATAATGTTGATTAATGGAATAGAATTGAGAGTCCATGAAACACAAATACATTTTTATCAAATTGATTTTTTGTGCCAAGAAGTGCCAAGACAATTAAATGAGGAAAGACTAATTTTTTGACAAGTAGTGCAGTAACAACTGAATTTCCATGTATAGAAAGATGAATTTAGACTCATATATCACATTTGAGTTTAATGTCAGAGCTATTTTCAGAACCATTTCACATGCACTACACACAAAAACAAAACTTTAAGGCAAATGAGGAATTTTTTTTTAACTAGGAACATACGCTTTAACATGTTTTTTCCAGTTGTTCAGTGACCAAATTGATGTTTCTATCTTAATAATGAAAATATAATGCCCCTATCCATTATATGCTTAAGGGAATTTGCTTTACATCCTTGCTGGTTGTGCTATTACTTTCTGCAAGTTGGGAGATGGGTTGAGCAACGTAAAATTTTTATATATAATTTATGGAGGGCATTAGAGTTTGATAATCAGAAAATAACTCTTTAAATTCATAAACAGCTTATACACTTGCAACTTCTTTACTGCAAATGTGACTTTTTTAAGCCTTGGGAAATTTTTTATCCTGTTTGGTAAAATTAATGTAAACGTAAACTTTTTGTACATAAATTACAAAATTGAAATTAATGTAAATGAAAAATCTTGGTACATAATTTACAGGATATATTCATCTATTGATGGAATTGTTCTAAAATTTCCATTATCCAGTATGGCAGTCATTAGGCATACATTGCTATTGAAAACTGAAATGTGGCTAATGTGACTTAGAAAATAAACTTTAATCTTTTCGAACTGTAAATTTAAATAGGTACACATGGCTGTGGCTAGTGTATTAGACAACACAGAAAGAGAAGAAAACTTAGAATCATATGTTTTTTATTGACCTATATTACTTTTCATTTGGAGAAGGAAATGACAAATTAGGTCAGATCTCTGTACTTCCCTGGCAGCTCAGATGGTAAAGACCCAGCCTGCAATATAGGAGAGCTGGGTTTGATCCCTGGGTTGGGAAGATACCCTGGAGAAGGAAATGGCAACCCACTCCAGTATTCTGGCCTGGAAAATCCCATGGACAGAGGAGCCTGGCAAGCTACATACAGTCCATGGGGTCACGAAGAGTCAGATACCCCTGAATGACCAGCAGTTTAACACTTTCTAGAAATCAGAGCCAAGAGGAGGGTTAAACAGAGCTGCAAATTTAGGTTTTGTTTGTTTGGGGCCATACCATGCTATTTACAGGATTTTAGTTCCAGATCAGAGGTTGAATCTGGGCTCTTGGCAGTATGAGCATAGAGTCCTAAACAGAGGAAACCCAGGGAGTGCCCCAGAGCTGGCAAATTTGCACTATGTAGAGTCCAAAGTCAACTTGCACTCAAATTCAATTTGCAGTATGTCATTTTGATTTGCTATTTATAATGATTTCATATTCAGTTTACACAAAAATATTTAAATATAAATATGAAGTGAGGTCATTTCATACATTTGAAAAGGATTTTATTCAAAAGGCAGTATTTTCATGGGAATTTGTGATCAAAGTTTAGGTAGGTAGTTAGGCATGAGTAACTGGGGCGGCCAAGCCAAAAAAGATTCAAGTAGGTCTCTAAACCCCACCCCAGACACGCCCCATTGCAGCCCAGAAGAGCTCACAGACACACTATCAATACAAAATAACAACACTTTTCCAACTCTAGTGCATTGGCCGTAGGCACACACTGGCTCTGGCACATGGGTCTGGATGCACAGCTGTGTCCTCAAGTGACCTTAGGCAAGTGGAAGCCTGTTAGAGGTTCATAAATATTCTACGCATACATAGATTATATGTATATTACATATATAATCTTATAACAGACCGAATTATGGGAAAGACATGCTCAATAGAGCCTGATGTTACACAACTTGTACCTGTCAATCAAAACTGTCATCTGCCTAGATGAATATGCAAAAGCTCTGTCTTGAAAAACTCTGTACCACATCATTCCTGCACCAGTGCCTCTCTTGGCTTGCTCCACCTCTCCCTTGAAGTGTTCTTTCTTCAATAAACATTTTTGTCATGGGTAAGACCTCAGATTCTTGTGTCCTTACCAAAGCATAAGGTTGTTAGAAATTATACCACAGCTCAGTGTCTAATCTATTAATTCCATTTAATTTCATTTGTCACATGGCAGTTTTCACTTCTACAAATTTAAGTCTTACTATATGTTTCACGTTTTTGATTAACTTTTTAAGAACTCTGAGACCCATTTAAAGTGTAATTTATATATATAAAATTATGCAAACTTCCCTATAATCTAACTTTAGAACATTTTTATTTACTCCCTAAAAGAAACCCCACATTCATCCCTCTTCCCCTGCCAGCCCCTAGCCAACCACTAATCTATTTTCTTTATATATGGTTAATCTAGACATTTCACATAAACAAAATCATACAATATGTGCTCTCTTTTTTTCACTTGGCACTTGGCTTTCAGGTACTTTCTAGCTTGTTTCAGGTGAATGCATGCATAAGTCGCTTCAGTCCTTTCTGACTCTTTGCAACCCTATGGACTGTGGTCCACCAGGCTCCTCTGTTCATGGGATTCTCCAAGCAAGAATACTGGAGTAGGTTGCCATTCCCTTCTTCAGAGAATGTTCCTGACCCAGGGATCGAACGCCCATCTCTTAGGTGTCCTGCATTGGCAAGCGGGTTCTTTACCTGTAGAGCCACCTGGGAAGCCCAAGTACATGCTCTTTTTTGACTAGCAGTTGGTAAGTTTAACATTTTGAGGAAGTGCTAAACTGTTATCCAAAAGCAGAGGCATCATTTTACATTCCTACTAGCAACATGAGCAGTCCACTTTTTTCACATCCTTCCCTCTGCCATCTTTTTGAACATAATTTTTAATACCCTTGATTCTAAGAGCTAGTTCTATTCCGATCAGTGATTTCCTCCTAAATATGGATTTTCTTTTCCTGATTTTTTGCAAGCTTGGTAGTTTTTGATGCCAGGCATTGTCAACTGTACCTTATTGGCTGCTGGTCATTTTTGTATTCCTATAAATATTATTGAACTTTGGTCTGTTATATACTTAAATGCTTTGTTAACTATTTGATCCACTTGGGACGTGCTTTTAAGATTTGTTAGGTGGCACTAGACAAGTGAAGGCTTCCCCAGTGGCTTAGTAAAGAATCAGCTTGCCAATGCAGGAGACAAAAGAGAGGCCAGTTGGATCCCTGTGTAGGTAAGATCCCCTAGAGGAAACAGCAATCCATTCCTGTATTCTTACCTGAGAAATCCCGTGTACAGAGGAGCTTGGCCGGCTACAGTCCATAGGATCCCAAAGAGCGGGAAACAACTGTGAACACATGCCCTAGAAGAGTGAGGTGTCTAGGGCGAATGCTCTACTTACTATTAAGGCAAAACCTGTCTGTGTACTCTAATAACCAATGCCCCATGGATTAGGAAATTTTCCAGCGAGATCGGTAAAACGAATTACTATTTCTGTGCCTAAGTGAATCCTTAAATCCTCTTCCGGGTAGTTTCCTCAGCCAAAAGATGCTCAAAATTCAGTAGAATCCTGGAGAAAATTCTACAGAACTCCAGGTTCTCTGAACAACTCTCGTCTTTCTGTTATACTCCGAAAAGAACATTACCTGCCCTGGTCTTCCCCAAACTTGCAGCTCCTTCCTGTCAAAGCAGGCAATTCGCTGCGCTCTGCTTAAGTTTTCTCTCCCTGCTCTGCAGTCTGGAAAACCTTGTAACTACAGTAAGCTTTTTGAACTGACAGGATTTGTTTCCTCAGTCTTCAGGGTCACTGTTACTCGTTACTGACGCCAAATGTCTTGGAAACAGACCCAGCGTTCTCCTTCAACAGCAGTAGAATTTTTTTTTTTTTTCTTTTTCAGTAAAGGAACTGTTGAAAGGTACCCCTAAAAGCCATACAGAGAAATGTTTTCCTCTGCCGCTTAGTCTGAGGAGAACTGGGCCGCGCGCCGCGCAACAAACTCAAGCCACACCTCCCCAACCTTACCTCCGCCTACGGGTTACTGCGCAGGCGTAAAACTGCGCGCCTGCCGCGCTCAGCGAGAACTGCGCCTGCGCCAAACAACGGGGCCCGCCAATGCGTCAATCTTGGCCTGCCAATGAAAGCGCTTAAAGGTCCTTGAATCCCGCCTACTGACCCGACATCCAATCGTCTGTCCCGGCGCGCAGCCTGCGGTGGATCTAAAGTAGTCCCAGGGTAGAGCTGGAGTGCAGCCCGAAGCAAGATGGGGGCTGCGGAGTCTGAAGTGGAGGCTGCAGCCCGAGAGTAAGTGTCTCCCGCCCGGGGGATTGCGGGGGGCTTGGGGGGTGGGTTGCAGGTGGGGGCGAGCTGGGAAGGTCCTTGCACACCCTCGAGTAAAATCAGTAATGCCCCCCAACCCATTATAGCTGTTGGGTTTCGGCTCTGCCGTGAAGTGATCGTGACCCCAGACTCCCTGTCTTAGGTTGGCTCTCTCCAGGAGTAAGGCATATTATGAGAGACTGTTGGTTCCCCACCACGAACGCAGGCTCCCCAGAGATGTGTACTTAAAGGGGAGGGTTACATCCCTGTCAAGCCCCCACATCTCTTAGCAGGTCGACCATCCTAACAGGAGACTTTCCACCCCAGGAGATACCCTGGGAAATCTGTTTAATTTCTGCCACCCTTGTCCCAGCATACACTGTTGCTGTGAGTTATTTTATCCCGGTTACCGCTTCCTAATGGACTGCTCCAGCCACCAACAAGGAAGAACTCTGGAGAGCCTAGACCCAGGGATCCAGCTCCCTGTCCTTAGCTCCTCCTCCAGTATTCTGAGACCTTGCTCCCAGGCTGAGTCTCTGAGCGGGGCGCTGTCCCATCCCCTGTATATTTCTTTGATTTCAGAAACCCAGTTGTCTTCTTTCTTGCTTTGCGCTGACTTTCTCTAGCTTCAATGAGTGGGTCTACTATCTAGCTGCGGTGCCGGGCTTCTCATTGCAGTGGCTTCTCCTTGCAGAGCACTGGCTCTAGAGCGAGGGCTTCAGGAGCTGTGGTGCCCGGGCTTAGTTGCTCCGTGGCGCCTGGGCTTAGTTGCTCCGTGGCATGAGGAATCTTACTGGACCAGGGATGACTCTGTAACATCTACCTTGGGAGGCGTATTCTTTATCACTGAACCACTAGGGAAGTCCCCTCAAAAGGTTTCCAGTCAGTGAAACAGACCCTATTTAAAATCACAGCTCTTTCCCCACGCATATTATTCTCCCTTGCTTTGCTTATTTTTCCTCACTTATTATTTCACTTATTACTTCCATGTGTCTTCCATGCACACACATTCCTGGTCTCAGGTGGCCCTTCAAGCCTGTCTGTAGCTGCTAGTCAGGACAAGACTCAGCATTAATACACATAATCACATATGTGCAATGTACACACAAATTTACTAGAACTAGCACCTCAGGAGTCTTCAGTTTTTCCTGTTTTCTTGCCCCTTCAGGGCCCTGTCCAAGGTAGCAGACATCCTGGAGCCTGTAGGTCTTCAGGAGGAGGCTGAACTGCCTGCCCAGATCCTGGCTGAGTTTGTGATGGTATGTGCAAGATGGAAGCTAGCGTTTCACCAGCCAGGAGCTGCTCCTGGATCCTCTTGTTGAGATACTGGGCAGCATTAATGGTGAGCAGACTGGAAGGTAACCTTTTTGGCCTGTAGTACAAGAAGGTAAGAATGTTCCCTTTTGATACCCTCTTGAACAGGACTCTCGGAAGAAAGACAAGCTCCTCTGCAGCCAGCTTCAAGTAGTAGACTTCCTGCAGAATTTCTTGGTTCAGGAAGGAACTGCCCAGGACCAGAACCCCTTGGCTTCTGAAGACACAAGCCGTGAGTGGACTCAGGGTTCGGATAGGGGCTTCCCTGAGTGAAGAAGAAAGGGGGACATCAGTCAGGTCAGCTGTTTGGCTGATGTGATGACTGAAGCCACAGTGCTACAGGCAAGTGGGCCTACCTCACTTATATACTCATTTTTGGTGGCTCTCCACAGGGCAGAAGGCAACTGAAGCCAAAGAGCAATGGAAGGAGCTGAAGGCCACCTATCAAGAGCATGTGGAGGTCATCACAAATTCCCTGACCCAGGCACTGCCCAAGGTGGAGGAGGCCCAAATAAAGCAGGCACAGCTCCAGGAGGCCCTTAAACAGCTTCAGGCCAAGGTGAACCAATGATGAGGGGAGGGAAGGGCAAGCAGAGAGGAGGAAGAAAAGGGTGAATATGCTAGGTTGGACCCACTGGTTATCTTTTAACTTTCAACCATATGACTCAGGTAATCTTCCATTATATATATGTACCACATCTTCTTTATCCATTCATCAGTATTATTCAGCCATTGAAATAATATAATGCTATTTGCACAAGTAAGTCAGACAAAGGCAAATATATGATGACATTTATATGTGGAATCTAAAAAAAGATACACTTGAACTTACTGTAAAACAGAAATAGACTCACAGACTTAGAGAAAGAACTTATGGTTACCAGAGAGGAAGGGGGCTGGGGATAGATTGGGAATTTGACATGGACACACTGCTATATTTAAAATAGATAACCAACAAGGACCTGCTGTAAGAGAAAATTAATTTAAAAAATGAAATGCAACAATAAAAATGCACTCCTCCTCTCCTCATTCCCTTCCTTCACTTACGTGCAGAAGCAAATGGCCATGGAAAAACTCAGAATAGCCCAGAAGCAGTGGCAGCTGCAACAGGTAGGTCCATTTCCCTAGGAAAATATCTCTTCCCACCACCATGCTAGTGCATGGGCCAAGTCCTCTGCCTAGAAAATTTTCATCCCATTTTCTCCTGTGTGGCATTATATTATGGGACCCATATGGACTTTGATCCGAGCATGACCACTTACCACTGCATGATCTTGAACTGTCACCTTACTTTCTCTGCTTCTGTATCTTCATCTGTGAAATGAAGAAAATAATAGCCTCTATTCTAAAGAGTTGTTAGGACGATTGAGTAATTGGTACAGCAAGTGTTTAAAATAGTTCCTGGCACATAGCAAACTAAATAAGTCTTATCATTCTTTGCACCACTTCCCTCCAGAATGCCTCACCTTGGAACAACTCACTTTGATCCTTTTTTTCTAAGCTCCTGGTCTTGCCTAAAATGAGTGGAGTTCCTCTATTCATCTGTGTATCTGAAACCCCAGCTAGGTCTAAGCTGGAGGCTTGAGAAAATGGCTCCAAGACCTCAGGATCTGAGGAACCATATCTGCATTCTCACTCCTGGTAGGAGAAGCATTTGCAGAATCTGGTGGAGGCTTCGTCAGAAGTGAGGGAGCGTCAGACAGGAGCTCAACAGGAACTTCAGCGACTATATCAGGAAGTCGGAACCCTGAAGCAGCAGGCAGAGCAGGAGCAGGACAAGCTGCAGAGGTGAGGCTGGGAGCGTGGGCTGCAGACCCAGGGTTGTCCAGCAGAAGTTCCCTCTCTTAATACCCACATCTTCCTTCTAGGCACCAGACTTTCCTCCAGCTGCTATGCACCCTGCAGGGTAAGCAGCTGTTCAATGAGGCAGAAGCAGAGATACCACAGGAGTTGGATCTTCCTAAGAATAAGCCCCAGCAGGTGACCCAGCCCCAGGAACAGAACACTCAGGACACCATGGGAAGAGAGGTAGGTGTGTCCTCCAACGTGAGTGAGAGATGGAATCGTTGGGCAGGGAAACAGAGGAAAACTGAAAGATAGACCTTACTCACTGCCCATACCTTGTTTTCCCAAGGCTGACAACCCACAGTCTGTTGGAGATGCAGGCTTACCATGGCTTCCTGGCAGACAGCAACATACAGAAGAATCCTAGAGCAGGTCAGACTCCAACTCAGGACGTGGTTTCCCTGGAGTGCAGTATGTCAGGAGGGAGGGTCTCTGGTCTATCTATCTCTGTTTCCAAGCTCCACTATTCATGGAAAGGATGGGATGTGGGAAGGAGCAAGGAGTTTATTTATGGTTGAAGTTTAGTACTTTTTCCCCATGCCCAGCCTACCCTAGACTAGTCTGGCTCTTCTTCCTCTTCTCCAGCCCTCTCACCTCACCCTCATTGCACGATGGACTTAAATTCTTTGAATGTAGTTTGTTTTTTGACTACATACCTGGTCGGGGCAGGCTCTGGATTCTGTTTATTAAAAATCCTGGAGCTCTCTCAGCTGCCTGTTTGTCAGCTTATCTTCACATGTTGGTGGGAAGAGCCACACGCAAAGGCCAACAACATGATAGATGCTTGGACAGGTGTGAATGGAGAGAATATAGATTGGGAAGGGGCCCTGGCCTGGGGCATCAGAGGTTGCTTACCCAAATGGATATGCCACAAATATGCTGAGCTTAATTCAGGGAGAAGGTGAATGCTTTATGCAGATGATTAGATGTGGGAAGCTAACTTTAATTACTGATCCTAATGTTTACTGAGTCTCTGATTTGTACCAGGCCCTGATTTGCTATGAACTGAAGCTGCAGAAGTGGACTTAACTGACCAGTCACTGGCCACTTGGTGCATAATGAGAATGAACAAGTCAATAGGATGATTGCAGCGTGTGTGACAACAGGGTAGCAAACTGAAACAGTAATAAAGAGCAATAGTGAAAAAGTATAAAGACCACACCTCCCCCAACCCTCTCTATATTGGGCTGTGATATGTGAGTTAGTATTTCTATTTGTGCTGGTATGTTTGTGTTTCTATATTTTTGTTTGTTGCTTTCATTCTCCATTCCTGTATGTGTCATTGAATGTATGAACAGTGGGATCACTACTGTGTTTGAGGAAGTGATTATATCCCTGATTTTCTAAATATGCAGCCTATTCTGTGATGTCCTAATGTTATATTCCTGATACATTTTTTGTGTTCTACTGTTTTCTTTTCCTTGTACCATACTTTCAGATCGTCATTCATCTTCAAATATTTGAATGCTGAAAGACTGGCTTTTGTGATTCTCTGTTGGATGTTTTGTTCTGGTTCATTGATTTGTAGTAGTATGTTGATCATTTTCTGGCTTCTGTTTTTAGGTCAAGAATATGTTTTGATTTTTTTTTTTTTTGTAAATTTTTTATCAGGTATTAAACTTGTGTATTTGGATCTTTATTTGTTTTCTCAAATAAACATTTAAAGTTATCATTTTCTTTTGGCTTCCTATTAGTATTTTCACAATCATTCAATTCATAGAATTTTCTATTGAAATTATTTCTTTGATTCTTGAGTTTCTTAGAAAAATAATTTTCAAATTTTTTAGTCTATGTGAGAGGATAATCTTTCTAGGTTTATTCTAATTTGGTCAGAAAATGTCAAATCTATAATAAAAGCTTTGAAATTTAGTGAAGGAAGCAGTTGTAGCCTTGAATGTGATTTCTTTAATGTTTCATGTTGATTTTTTAAAAGAATGTCTGTTTTAGAACTGTCATGTGTGATGTTTTCTGTATGTTTACTAGATTATGCTTCTTTGGTTTTTCAGTTTGTATCATCTATATACTTTTTTATTTTCCAAATATCATCTTCTGAGAGAGGTATGTTCAGATTTCCAAATGATAGTGGACTTGTTTATTTCTCTTATAAACATCTGGATAATTTCAACAAAGCTAATCCCTATCATTCTATCTTTGCAATTTTAAATTCATAAAACTAAATTTGCTTCAAATATTCTACCCTATTGTGAAAAGAATCTTCCCATTTTAGAATCTTTCTGTCCTTAATAAGCCCCATCCTATCTTATAAAATTATGCAACTTCTTGTATTACAGTTTTTATGTCTCCTCTTTGGGCCAAATACATGTAAGTTTTGAAATACAAACAATGTGAAATTAAGTCAACTAATTTCATTATTATTGCTAGCACAGTATTTAAATGAACTTTTTGGTACCTTTTGGATAGACTGAGAAATTTAGTGGGTTTTGATACACTTTGCTTTTGAAAGCCCAAATAACCTAAGCATTAAGTCTGAAAGCTATATCAATCAAGGAATCAATATCTTGAGGCCTTTTTAAATTGTCTTTTTGTGGGGACAAGGGTGTAAATTCTTCTATTTATGTTGTTGAATTGAATTTGAGTAACTGTTGACATAGTTATAAAAAACTTGTTAATCTTCATGGACCTCTCCATGATGCCATATTCAAATGAATATCTAAAATTTAAGTTGTCAAGTGAACTTTAGCAAACACACCTATGCAAGGTATGCATAATTCATTTCATCATGCATTTTATAGTGATTATACCTACATGATAATTATTTAAGTGAGTTGATTACGTTGTACCTAAAATTGTGTTCTGAGATAGAAAAAGAAGAAAATATAGAAATGTACTTTCAGAAGATAACAGAACTTTTAGAAATAAAAGATTATCACAAATAAACATAAAAGAAGCACTATATATATATATATATATATATATGACCTAATGCACAAATTTTGAATGTATTGTAAAAAGTCATAGGAAAAACACAAGAGTCGGAATACTCAAAACGGTTTATTTTATGAAAGAATGAAAGTTTGTTTAAAATATCTTGTAGAATCTCCATGTTATGAAGTTATATTGTAAAAACTTTGGGTCTGATCTTAATAACCAATCATAAACAGCAATCTTGTTAATAAAAACACCAGTTTTAACAATAGATATATTAAATTTTCATCCTGTTTATAAAACTAAGTAGACAAGAAGTTATGCTTTATGCATTTCAGGGAAAATACTTCTCTTTAGGGCCTGTCCACAGTCTCCATGTATGTAAGGCTTGGATTAACCTGGCCAGATATTCTGGAAATAAAAAAGGAGTTTGAAATAATTTATTTACTGAAGTTCAGCATTATCTGTGGTTGTTTCATTTGGTCACTCCAATGATAATACAGTCTCAGGCAAGATATGCTGGTTTCTTTGTTGAACACTACTCTTGATGATGACTGAAATGCCTAACTGTTTCGGTGTGTCATTTTCAACATAAGAAAGATGGGGGAAAGGAAAGATATGATAAATTTGGTTGAGGATTTTAGTCATCAGATATATAACATTGTTGTGTGTAGGTGTGTGTGTGTACTTACATACACATATAAAGCTGGCAGGGTTAATGTAGATTAGCTGGAGGAAGTGAGTGACTGGATGATGGATATTTCACCTCTGTTTTCAGATCCTGTCATTAACCATTTGTTCTATGTAATTTCTCTCTACAGGAACATATATTCTTTGTATCCACAAAAAAACATATATCAGTACCTTCACATTTTAAATGTACTTAGTAAATGTTCATTCGATCATCTTCAGGGAAGATTTCCTGAAAAGCTGCCTTTGAGTTCAATTTCAAATAAATTATCCAGAGATAGGTTTCATCATTTATTGAATGTCAGCTAGGTGCTGAATGTAAGTTCTGAGAATTTAAAAAAATAAAAATGATAAAGAATCTGAGTTTAAATTTAAAGACAGGAAGGAAAAGAATAATTCTGACGAAAAAAATATGTTTGTCATTGTTAAGGACTAAAAATTAAAATATTTTGACAGCACCAAGAATTGAAATAGTTTGACAACACTAAGCAGAAAGTGAAGTCGCTCACTCGTATCCGACTCTTTGCGAAACAGTAGACTGTAGCCTGCCAAGCTCCTCTGTCCATGGGATTTTCCAGGCAAGAATACTGGAGTGGGTAAGCCATTCCCTTCTCCAGGGGATCTTCCTTACCCAAGGATTGAATCCAGGTCTCCTGCACTGCAGGCAGACTCTATCGTCTGAGCCACCAGGAAAGCCCTAACTAAGCAGAAGGAATATCCTAAGTACAGAAAGTGAGAAACTGTCAATTTCAAGAATACGTATGGCCAAGCCAGTGCTTGGAACATAGAATATAAGGGAAGAAATGGGAGTAGTGAGTTAACTGAACCACTTACCTTTACCTTGCTGGCTATAGGAAGTCAATACCTTCACCTGGAAGCCAAAGAAACCTGTTGAAATTTTCTTCCTTAGATAAAAATTTCTCATGTATTTTAATCTATTGCAATAGAACTCTCCGAAAGTAACACCGTTGGTGGGTACATTTATGAATTTAAAGCAGAATATACACTTAGAAAACAGTACAAATGCTTTCATTCTCTTGAGGTAAACATGTCTGCTAAGTTGTTTCAGTAATCTCCAACTGTGGGACCACATGACCTGTAGCCCACCAGGCTCCTCTTTCCATGGGATACTCCAGACAAGGATACTGGAATGGGTTGCCATTTCCTCCTCCAGGGAATCTTCCCAACCCAGGGATTGAACCCATGTCTTTTATGTCTCCTGCATTGGCAGGCAGGTTTTTTATGACTACTGCCACCTCAGTTCAGTTCAGTCACTCAGTCCTGTCCTACTCTTTGCGACCACATGAATTGCAGCAAGCAGACCTCCCTGTCCATCACCAACTCCGGGAGTTCACCCAAACTCATGTCCATGGAGTTGCTGATGCCATCTCATCCTCTGTCGTACCCTCCTGCTCCTGCCCGCAGTCCCTCACAGAATCAGAGTATTTTCCAATGAGTCAACACTTCGCATGAGGTAGCCAAAATATTGGCGGTTCAGCTTTAGCATCAGTCCTTCCAAAGAATACCCAAGACTGATCTCCTTTAGAATGGGCTGGTTGAATCTCCTTGCAGTCCAAGGGACTCTCACAAGTCTTCTCCATCACCACAGTTCAAAAGCATCCATTCTTCGGTGCTCAGCTTTCTTCACAGTCCAACTCTCACATCCATACATGACCACTGGAAAAACCATAGCCTTGACTAGACGGACCTTTGTTGGCAAAATAATGTTTTGAATCTGCTTTCGAATATGCTATCTAGGTTGGCCAACTTTCCTTCCAAGGAGTAAGGGTCTTTTAATTTCATGGCTGCAATCACCATCTGCAGTGATTTTGGAGCCCCAAAAAATAAAGTCTGACAATATTTCCACTGTTTTCCCCATCTAATTCCCATGAAATGATGGGACCAAATGCCAGGATCTTAGCTTTCTGAATGTTGAGCTTTAAGCCACCTTTTTCACTCTCCTTTTTCACTTTCATGAAGAGGCTCTTCAGTTCCTCTTCATGTTCTGCCATAAGGGTGGTGTCATCTGCTGGGTTGAGGTTATTGATATTTCTCCCAGCCATCTTGATTCCAGCTTGTGCATCTTCCAGCCCAGCGTTTCTCATGATGGACTCTGCATATAAGTTAAATAAGCAGGGTGACAATATACAGCCTTGACATTCTCATTTTCCTATTTGGAACCAGTCTGTTGTTCCATGTCCAGTTCTAACTGTTGCTTCCTTACCTGCCATATAAGTTTCTCAAGAGGTAGGTCAGGTGGTCTGGTATGCACATCTCTTTGAGAATTTTCCACAGTTTATTGTGATCCACATAGTCAAAGGCTTTGGCATAGTCAATAAAACAGAAATAGATGTTTTTCTGGAACTCTCTTGCTTTTTTGATTATCCAGGGAATGTTGGAAATTTAATGTCTGGTTCCTCTGCCTTTTCTAAAATCAGCTTGAACTTCAGCTTGGAAGTTCATGGTTCACATATTGCTGAGGCCTGGCTTGGAGAATTTTGAGCATTACTTTACTAGTGTGTGAGATGACTGCAATTGTGCGGTATTTTGAGCATTCTTTAGCATTGCCTTTTTTTGGGATTGGAATGAAAGCTGACCTTTTCCAGTCCTGTGGTCACTGCTGAGTTTTCCAAATTTGCTTATATATTGAATGAAGCACTTTCACAGCATCATCTTTCAGGATTTGAAATAGCTCGACTGGAATTCCATCACCTCCACTAGCTTTGTTCGTAATGATGCTTTCTAAGGCCCGCTTGACGTCACATTCATAGAATGTGTGGCTCTAGGTGAGTGATCACACCATCGTGATTATCTTGGTTGTGAAGGTATTTTTTTGTACAGTTCTTCTGTGTATTCTTGCCACCTCTTGTTAATATCTTCTGCTTCTGTTAGGTCCATACCATTTCTGTCCTTTAGCCCTTCTTTGCATGAAGTATTCCCTTGGTATCTCTAAGTTTCTTGAAGAGATATCTACTCTTCCCCATTAAGTTGTTTTCTTCTATATTTTGCATTGATGTCTGAGGAAGGCTTTCTTATCTCTCCTTGCTATTCTTTGGAACTCTGCATCTTTCCCTTTATCCTTTGCATTTTGCTTCTCTTCTTTTCACAGCTATTTGTAAGGCCTCCCCAGACAGCCATTTTGCTTTTTTGCATTTCTTTTTCATGGGAATTGTCTTGATCCCTGTCTCCTGTAGAGTGTCATGAACCTCAGTCCATAGTTCATCAGGCACTATCTATCATGTCTATTCCCTTAAATCTATTTCTCACTTCCACTGTATAATGATAAGGGATTTGATTTAGGTCATACCTGAATGGTCTAGTGGTTTTCCCTACTTCAATTTAAGTCTGAATTTGCAATAAGGAGTTCATGATCTGAGACACAGTCAGCTCCCCGTCTTGTTTTTGCTGATTGTATAGAGCTTCTCTGTCTTTGGCTGCAAAGAATACAATCAATGTGATGTCAGTGTTGACCATCTGGTGATGTCCATGTGTGGAGTCTTCTCTTGTGTTGTTGGAAGAGGGTGTCTGCTGTGACCAGTGTGTTCTCTTGAAAAAACTCTATTAGCCTTTGCCCTGCTTCATTCCACATTCCAAGGCCAAATTCGCCTGTTATCTCTGGGGTTTCTTGACTTCCTACTTTTGCATTCCAGTCCCCTATAATGAAAAGGACATCTTTTTTGGGTGTTAGTTCTAAAAGGTCTTGTAGGTCTTCATAGAACCATTCAACTTCAGCTTCTTCAGCATTACTGGTTGGGGCATAGACTTGGATTACTGTGCTATTGAATGGTTTGCCTTGGAAATGAACAGAGATCATTCTGTCATTTTTGAGATTTCATCCAAGTACTGCATTTCAGACTTTTGTTGACCACAATGGCTACTCTGTTTCTTCTAAGGGATTCCTGCCCACAGTAGTACGTATAATGGTCATCTGAGTTAAATTCACCCATTCCAGTTCATTTTAGTTCACTGATTCCTAGAATGTTGACGTTCACTCTTGCCATCTCTTGTTTGACCACTTCAAGTTTGCCTTGATTCATGGACCTGACATTCCAGATTCCTATGCAGTATTGCTCTTTACGGCATCGGACCTTGCTTTTATCACGTCACCTCCACAACTGGGTATTGTTTTTGTTTTGGCTCCATCCCTTCATTCTTTCTGGAGTTATTTCTCCACTGATCTCCAGTGGCATATTGGCACCTACCGACCTGAGGAGTTCCTCTTTCAGTATCCTATCATTTTGCCTTTTCATACTGATCATGGGGTTCTCAAGGCAAGAATACTGAAGTGGTTTGCCATTCCCTTCTCCAGCGGACCACATTCTGTCAGACCTCTCCATGACCCATCTGCCTTGGGTGGCCCCTCACGGCATGGCCTAGTTCCATTGAGTTAGCCAAGGCTGTAGTCTGTGTGATTAGATTGACTTGTTTTCTGTAATTATAGTTTGTGTGTCTGCCCTCTGATGCCTTGCAACACCTACCGTCCTACCTCAGTTTCTCTTAACTTGACATGGGGTATCTCTTCATGGCTGCTCCAGCAAAGTGCAGCCGCTGCTCCTTATCTTGGATGAGGAGAGCCATCTCCTTATAAGAGAAGCTCTCTTATCTCAGAGCCGCCCCTCCTGACCTTGAACATGGAGTTGCTCCTCTTGGCCTTCCTCCCCGTGCGCAGCCACTGCTCCTTGGATATGGGGTTGCTCCTCTAGGCTGCCAGCCCTGACCTTGGGCATGGGGTAGCTCCTCTAGGCTGCCTCCCCTGACCTCAGGCGAGGGGTAACTCCTCTCAGCCACACTTCTGTGCAGTCCGTCACAGCCGGCGCGCTTCTGCCGCACGGTCCGGAGGCCCTAAACATGTTTGACCATAGCTGATTATTGGGACTTGATATAGTGACAGCAACTAAAGAGCTGAAATCCGCTTAACCAATTAGATGATTAAAGCAACATTGGAGTGGCAGCAGAATGGAATTTCTATTTTGGACTGTTGCTACTTAAATATAATAACAGCAATCGTAATTATCAGTTATTGCATATTATACCCACTAAAATAATCCCTAAAGTAGTTTAGTGATACTGGTATTCCTGGATGATGACAGCAATCCAAACAAATACATGCCAACTAGAAACTAACAAACCACCTATGCCAGAGCTCAGTGCTTTTTGGTATATTAGTCACTGAAGGTTGACTATTTCAGAGCATCAGAAAACATTTTCAGCAATGAAATGTCACTTCTTGTGCCTGAGTCTTATTCTACTTGCCATGATTTTAGGTATAACAATTGAAGATAAGTGGTGGAGAAAACCTACTATAAAATATTTGTATTAAAGAACAATGACCTACTTTGCATCAATGAAAACATGAATATGGTTTTTAAACAGTACCATATGACTGCTTAATAATGTTTCAACAATTATGTTGAACAATATTTAGATGTTACTGCAATATAAAGAAAAGAGAAGATTCCCATTAGGTGCCTATATCACTCTTGGCACTCAAAACAGACTGTTAATAGAAAAGCATAAGACAAATCTTATTTGGTTGAAAAAAAGTTTGGTATCATTACAGATTTTATTTCTTACTTTTCCATCCTATCTCTGCCCTTATATCAGAAATTTTCAGGAACTAATTCAGTAACTAAATTTAACTCTTGGTGTATGGTGGGGCTGGTGATCTTGGGAAGTAGAAGTAGTTATTGAAAAAATTTTTATTACAACAGTGAAAAGGAAGGGCTAGCACATTCTCAGTTAATTCTAAAATGGTATATATTTTTTGTAGGAGAGAAACTAAAAGTGGGATTTCATGTCCCTGAAGGCAAAACTTTGTTTCATATCTAAGATGATTTTTGGGGGGGGGGGTATTAACACAATATTATTGGTATGTCATGATAGCTTGTAATTTAGCAATCACATTGTCCAGCTCAAGCAGGTGGCACAGCCTGGCAGATGGTGATGGGGATTAATTTATAAGACTCGCAGTTTCTTGAAAATGTCTTGCCTGTTCTTTTTATAAAATTTTGTTTATGTGTTTGTATGCATGTACCTAATCGTATTCATATAATGTGTGCTATTTTATATTTTTACCCAAGTGGTTGATTATATATAGATTCAAGATTGTACTAACTCATAATGTTTTCTATTCCATGTCCAATCAACAAACATTTTTGAGTACCTATGTGCCAGGTAATGTTCTGTTTCTATTACTAAAATATATTTCTGTAAAACATTGCATAAAATTAAGATGTAAGACATGTTAATTGGATAGGTTTATACAGTGTAATGTGATTGTCATTTTAGTAATTTGTACTTATATCATGTTACATAGTAATTTATTTTTAGTGGTTAGAATAAGTTCTAGTCTCTTAGCAAATGTGATGATTGTAATATTAATAAAATATTGTTGCCTATATTCTTATATTCCTTAGCTCTCTAGGCCTTGTTTACTACTTGTTAAAAGTCTCTACCCTTTAAACCGGGTACAAGCTACTTCTCTACCCGCCACATCACCTGGAAAACACTATTCTTCTCTTTACCAGTTCAGCTTTTTAGATTCCATATGTAAGTGATATTGTGTAATATTGGTTTTCTCAGTCTGAATTATATTGCTTTGACATAATGTCCTCAGGGTTCATTCATGTTGTTGCAAATGACAGGGTGTCCCTCTTTTTCAGTGTTGAATAATACTCAATTGTGTGTGTGTGTGTGTGTGTGTGTGTGTGTGTGTGTGTAACATCTTCTTTATCCATTCATCCACTGATGGGCACTAAGATTGTTTCCATATTTTGGCTGTTATGAATAATTCTGCAAAAGATATGGGAGTGCATATATTCCTTAAATATCCTTTAATATTAAATAAATGAATTTAATATTCATTTCCTGGGGGAATATGCCCAGAATTGATATTCCTGAATCACATGGTAGATCTATTTTTAGTTTTGTGAGGAACCTCCGTGTTATATCATGTATTGGCTGAACCAATTTATATTCCACCAACAGTGTATAAGTATTCTTTTCTCCACATCCTCATCAACTCTTGTCTTTTGTGATTACAGCCATTCTAATAGTTGTGAGGTGATATCTCATTATGATTTTAATTTGCATATTCCTGATTATTGGTGATGTTGAGCATCTTTCACGTACCTGTTGGCCATATTAGGAGAAACGTCTGTTTAACTTCTCTGCCCATTTTTAAACACATTGAGTTTTTCTTTTTTGTTTAATTGAATTTTTAAATTTATTTCTGATATTCACTCCTTATCAGATATGTGGTTTGCTGAAATTTTCTCCCATTCTGCAGGTTGCCTTTTCATTTTGTTATTTCTTTTTTCCCCCAATATGGAAGCTTTTAAGTTTGATGTAGTCCTGTTTGTTGATTTTTGCTTTTGTTGTCTGTGTATTTAGTGCCACATATATATATGCTCAGTCGCTCAGTCATGTCCAATTCTGCGACCCCATGGGCTGTGATCCACCAGGCCCCTCTGTGGGATTTTCCAGTCAAGAATACTGGGGTGGGTTGCCATTTCCTTCTCCAGGGGATCTTCCCAAACCAGGGATCAAATCTGGGGCTCATGCATTGCAGGCAGATTCTATTGGTGCCATAAACAAAAAATCATTGCCAAGCTCAGTATTAAGCTTCTCCCATACATTTTTACTGCAGATGGTGGTTGCAGCCATAAAATTAAAAGATGCTTACTCCTTGGAAGGAAAGTTATGACCAACCTAGATAGCATATTCAAAAGCAGAGACATTACTTTGCCAACAAGGTCCGTCTAGTCAAGGCTGTAGTTTTTCCAGTAATCATGTATGGATGTGAGAGTTGGACTATGAAAAAAGCTGAGTGCCAAAGAACTGATGCTTTTGAACTATGGTGTTGGAGAAGACTCTTGAGAGTCCCTTAGACTGCAAGGAGATCCAACCAATCTATTCTAAAGGAGATTGGTCCTGGGTTTTCTTTGGAAGAACTGATGCTAAAGCTGAAACTCCAATACTTTGGCCACCTGATGTGAAGAGTTGACTCATTGGAAAAGACTCTAATGCTGGGAGGGATTGGGGGCAGGAGAAGAAGGGGACGACAGAGGATAAGATGGCTGGATGGCATCAGCAACTCAATGGACATGAGTTTGGGTGCACTCCGGGGGTTGGTGATGGACAGGGAGGCCTGGCGTGCTGCAATTCATGGGGTTGCAAAGAGTCGGACACGACTGAGCAACTGAACTGAACTAATAACAGTTTCTTCTAGTTTTTGAATTATTTTTTGTAAATATAACATAGGGATCCTGTTTCATTGTTCTGCATGTGTTTATCCAGTTTTCCCAACACCATGTTTTTTTTTTTTAATTTTTGGTTGAAGAGATTATCTTTTCCCCATTAGATGTTTTGGCTCTCTTGTCAAATATTAGGTAACCTTTTTATTATGGTGCTTAATGCTGGGCTTTTTATTCTGTTCAGTTGGTCTATGTGTGTCTGCTTTTATACCAGTGGCAGATAGTTTGAAATAAAGAAAGGTGATACCTCCAGCTTTTTTCTTCTACCTCAGGATTATTTTGGTTATTTAGAGTCCTTTGTTCTGTACAAATTTTAGAATTGTTTTCTTTTATCCCAGTGAAGTACACCATTAAAATTTCTTTCTTTTTGACTTTGATTTTATATAACAAATTACTTACATATTGAAATCTGAGAACATATTTCTCTTAATTTGATCACATGATTTCATTTTGAAATTTTGATGGAAGTACTGTGTTCAATTTATAGACACATTTTAACAGTATTAATTCCTCTGATTCCATAAACAGTGTCTTCCCTTTGTGTTTTCTTCAGACAATCCATTTTATATTAAAAGCATCTTATCTTCACTTCCCTATAAAGGCTCCACCCTTTCACTCCTCACCTTTTAGGTTTTGGGTTTGTTTGATGTATAATTAAAATACAGTCCCAGGTGTACAGCATAAAGATTGCAAATTGATCACTACAATAAACCTAGTTAACCTCTGTCACCATACAAAGTTACAAAAAATTTTTCTTCTCTTTTGCTATAAGGACTTTTAAGTAAGACCTATTTTCTTAGCAACTTTAAAATATGTATTGTACTATTAACTATATTGAATGGTTTGCCTTGGAAACAAACAGAGATCATTCTGTCGTTTTTGAGATTGTATCCAAGTACTGCATTTCAGACTCTTTTGTTGACCATGATGGCTGCTCTATTTCTTCTGAGGGATTCCTGCCTGCAGTAGTAGATATAATGGTCATCTGAGTTAAATTGACCCATTCCAGTTCATTTTAGTTCGCTGATTCCTAGAATGTTGACGTTCACCCTTACCATCTCCTGTTTGACCACTTCCAATTTGCCTTGGTTCATGGACCTTACATTCCAGGTTCCTATGCAATATTGCTCTTTACAGCATCGGACCTTGCTTTTATCACCAGTCGCATCCACAGCTGGGTATTCTTTTTGTTTTGGCCCCATGCCTTCATTCTTTCTGAAGTTATTTCTCCACTGATCTCCAGTAGCATATTGGGCACGTATTGACCTGTGGAGTTCCTCTTTCAGTATCCTATAATACTTCCTTTTTATACTGATCATGGGGTTCTCAAGGCAAGGATACTGAAGTTGTTTGCCATTCCCTTCTCCAGTGGACCACATTCTATCAGACCTCTCCACCATTACCTGCCCGTCTTGGGTTGCCCCACAGGCATGGCTTAGTTTCATTGAGTCAGACAAGGCTGTGGTCCTAGTGTGATTAGACTGACTAGTTTTCTGTGAGTATGGTTTCAGTGTGTCTGCCCTCGGATGCCCTCTTGAAACACCTACCATCTTACTTGGGTTTCTGTTACCTTGGGCGTGGGGTGTCTCCTCACGGCTGCTCCAGCAAACCACAGCCGCTGCTCCTTACCTTGGATAAGGGGTATCTCCTCACTGCCGCCCTTCCTGACCTTCAACGTGGGATAGCTGCTCTAGGCCCTCCTGCGCCCGCGCAGCCATAGATGACTGGAATGCAAAAGAAGGAAGTCAAGAAACACCTGGAGTAACAGGCAAATTTGGCCTTGGAATGTGGAATGAAGCAGGGCAAAGACTAATAGAGTTTTGGCAAGAAAATGTGCTGGTCATAGCAAACACCTTCTTCCAACAAGACAAGAGAAGACTCTACACATGGACATCACCAGATGGTCAACACTGAAATCAGATTGATTGTATTCTTTGTAGCCAAAGATGGAGAAGCTCTATACAGTCTACAAAAACAAGACCAGGAGATGACTGTGGTACAGATCATGAACTCCTTCTTACCAAGTTCAGACTCAAATAGAAGAAAGTAGGGAAAACCGCTAGACCATTCAGGTATGACCTCAATCAAATCCCTTATGATTATCCAGTAGAAGTAAGATATAGATTTAAGGACCTAGATCTGATAGATAGAGTGTCTGGTGTACTGAGGATCATGACATTGTACAGGAGACAGGAATCAAGACCATCCCCATGGAAAAGAAATGCAAAAAAGCAAAATGGCTGTCTGAGGAGGGCTTACTAATAGCTGTGAAAAGAATAGAAGCAAAAAAGCCAAGGAGAAAAGGAAAGATAAAAGGATCTGAATGCAGAGTTC
Organism: Ovis canadensis; assembly: GCF_042477335.2. Taxonomy (NCBI): domain Eukaryota; kingdom Metazoa; phylum Chordata; class Mammalia; order Artiodactyla; family Bovidae; genus Ovis; species Ovis canadensis. Next base: position 18,166,802 of record NC_091266.1, read on the forward strand.
TAAAGAATAGCAGGAAGAAATAAGAAAGCCTCCTTCAGTGATCAGTGCAAAGAAATAGAGGAAAAGAATAGAATGGGAAAGACTAGAGATCTCTTCAAGAAAATTAGAGATACCAAGGGAACATTTCATGCAAAGATGGGCTCGATAAAGGACAGAAATTGTATGGACCTAACAGAAGCAGAAGATATTAAGAAGAGGTGGCAAGAATACACAGAAGAACTGTACAAAAAAGATCTTCACGACCCGGATAATCACGATGGTGTGATCACTCATCTAGAGCCTGACATCCTGGAATGTGAAGTCAAGTGGGCCTTAGAAAGCATCACTACAAACAAAGCTAGTGGAGGTGATGGCATTCCAGTTGAGCTCTTTCAAATCCTGAAAGATGATGCTGTGAAAGTGTTGCACTCAATATGCCAGCAAATTTGGAAAACTCAGCAGTGGCCACAGGACTGGAAAAGGTCAGTTTTCATTCCAATCCCAAAGAAACGCAATGCGAAGAAGGCTCAGAGTACCGCACAATTGCACTCATCTCACATGCTAGTGAAGTAATGCTCAAAATTCTCCAAGCCAGGCTTCAGCAATACTTGAACCGTACACTTCCTGATGTTCAAGCCGGTTTTAGAGAAGGCAGAGGAACCAGAGATCAAATTGCCAGCATCCCCTGGATCATGGGAAAAGCAAGAGAGTTCCAGAAAAAACATCTCTTTCTGCTTTATTGACTAGGCCAAAGCCTTTGACTGTGTGGATCACAATAAACTGTAGAAAATTCTGAGAGAGAAGGGAATACCAAACCGCCTGACTTGTCTCTTGAGAAATCTGTATGTAGGTCAGGAAGCAACAGTTAGAAATGTACGTGAAACAACAGAGTGGTTCCAAATAGGAAAAGGAGTATGTCAAGGCTGTATATTGTCACCGTGCTTATTTAACTTATATGCAGAGTACATCATGAGAAACGCTGGGCTGAAGGAAGCACAAGCGGGAATCAAGATTGCCAGGAGAAATATCAATAACCTCAGATATGCAGATGACACGACACTTATGGCAGAAAGTGAAGAAGAACTAAAGAGCCTCCAGATGAAGGTGAAAGAGGAGAGTTAAAAAGTTGGCTTAAAGCTGAACATTCAGGAAACTAAGATCATGTCTTCTGGTTCCATCAGTTCAGTTCAGTTCAGTCGCTCATTCGTGTCCGACTCTTTGCGACCCCATGAATCGCAGCGCGCCAGGCCTCCCTGTCCATCACCAACCCCCGGCGTTCACTCAGACTCCCGTCCATCGAGTCAGTGATGCCATCCAGCCATCTCATCCTTGGTCGTCCCCTTCACCTCCTGCCCCCAATCCCTCCCAGCATCAGAGTCTTTTCCAGTGAGCCAACTCTTTGCATGAGGTGGCCAAAGTACTGGAGTTTCAGCCTTAGCATCATTCCTTCCAAAGAAATCCCAGGGCTGATCTCCTTCAGAATGGTTGGTTGGTTCTCCTTGCAGTCCAAGGGACTCTCAAGAGTCTTCTCCAACACCACAGTTCAAAAGCATCAATTCTTCAGTGCTCAGCCTTCTTCACAGTCCAACTCTCACATCCATGCTGACTACTGGAATAACCATAGCCTTGACTAGATGGATCTTAGCAAAGTAATGTCTCTCCTTTTGAATATTCTATCTAGACTGGTCATGACTTTCCTTCCAAGGAGTAAGCGTCTTTTAATTTCATGGCTGTAATCACCATCTTAGTAATTTTGGAGCCCCCCAAAATAAAGTCTGTCACTGTTTCCACTGTTTCACCATCTATTTCCCATGAAGTGATGGGACCGAATGCCATCACTTCATTTCAAATAGATGGCGAACAGCGGAAACGGTGAGAGTCTGTATTTTGGGGGGCTCCAAAATCACTGCAGATGATGACTGCAGCCATAAAATTAAAAGACGCTTCCTCCTTGGAAGGAAAGTTATAACCAACCTAGACAGGATATTGAAAAGCAGAGACATTACTTTGCCAACAAAGGTCTGTCTAGTGAAACCTATGGTTTTCCAGTAGGCTTGTATGGATGTAAGAATTGGAGTATAAAGAGAGCTGAGCACCAAAGAATTGATGCTTCCAAACTGTGGTGTTGGGGAAGACTCTTGAGAGTCCCTTGGGGTGCAAGGAGATCCCACCAGTCCATCGTAAAGGAAATCAGTCCTGAATATTCATTGGAAGGACTGATGTTGAAGCTGAAACTCCAATACTTCTGCCACCTTATGCGAAGAGTTAACTCATTTGAAAAGACTGATGCTAATAAAAGATTGAAGGCAAGAGGAGAAGAGGACAACAGAGGATGAGGTTTGGTGGCATTACCGACTCAATAGACATGAATTTGAGTGGATTCCAGGAGTTGATGATGGACAGGGAGGCCTGGCGTGCTGCAGTCCAAGGGGTCGCAAATATTCGGACTGGACTGAGCAACTGAACTGAACAGAACTGATGCCTGAATTGGTTAACAAATTATAGTAGTTATTTTAAATATTCTTTTCGTTTAATCTTATAATGTAGTTAACTGGATAAAACGTTCTAATATAAAGTTACAGTTTTCTCATTCTGTTTTTTCCCCAACTGATACCAGTGTGTTACGTACTTTCACGTCTTTTCTTATCCCTGATTAACTTCTTTTCATTCCAGGTTGAAGAACATCTTTTCAGTATGTCTTGTAAGTTAGGTTTAATGGTGCTAACTTCCTTCAGCTTCTATTTGTCTTTGAAAGCTGTTGTTTTTCCCTCATCTCTGAAAAGTAACTTTGTCAGATAAAACATTCTTGGCTGACAGTTTTTATTTTTCAACCACAATATATTTCCCTTCACTTTCTTCTGGCCCACCTCAAGTTTCTACTGAGAAATCTGCTGATAGCTTACTGGGAGTTTCTTCGTATGTTGCCTTGGTCACTTTGTTTTTTACCCTGCCTGCCTTTAAGATTCTTTCTTTGTCATTTATTTTTGACAGTTTCATTATATGTCTAGGAGAAGAAGGTCTTTTTGCATTGAAATAATAAGGTGACTCTGGTATGTTCCTGGATTTGTATGTCCAGTTCTTTCTCCAACTTGGGGAAGCTTGAGAATTTTAATCTCTTTGGTAGAGAACTGCTTACATTCATCATTTTTACTCTAAATTCATAGAGTTGCCTTTTAGGTTCTCTTGTATCTGATTGAATTTCTTCATGACAGCCATGTAGAACTCTTTATTAGTTTGCAGTAGTTTGTGCCTTTGAATTTGGTTGCTGGAGAATTACCATTTTCTTTTGGTTTTACCGTCTTTGATATTTCACAGTGTTTAGGGGTATACATTTTTCCTTTAGCATTTGAAGTAGCAGACATCTTTGTAAATTAAGACATTCTATTGTCTTTGAATCTTATGGTTCAACAAGCTGGCTGTTAGAAACCTTTTTTTCCCAGAAGGTGGCACTATAATGTGTTTGTGGTTTATTTTATAGGCATTGGATCGTAAGGGTGCACCAGGGAGTGGGCACAAGGAGCCCACAGCAGAGATGAGGTGTGGACTTAGTGTCTGGGGTTTGGGGGATTCCACAGGGCCAGTGGGGGAAGTGGGGAATATCCAGAAGTTCATGGGAGTTCTCCTTTGAAATCTAGAAGCAGGCAGCAAGAAACATGACACTTTGATATTCTTGTCATCTCCCTTTCCTTTTCTCCCCGACTTTCCCAGTCACAGAGGTCCTTCCTCAGAAATCTAGGTGCCACTGGAGATAAATATGTCCCTCCAGCCTCAGCCTGCACAGCTGATATTGATATCACTCTCCTAGTAATGAATGAAATGATTTTTGCCATTGTGTTACCATCTCTATGTCTCTAGAATCTTAGTTCTCAACAACTAGGGTATAATTTGAAGAAATTGTCTTTATCAAAAGACTTTTCAATAAATATTTTCTGTTAGACATGTTATAGTATTTAATCTCACTTTGGGAACTTAACTTATACAGATATTTGATTTTTTTTTTCCTAGCAACATATGTTGAGCTTAAAATAGTTTTTTTTTTTTTAAGTATATGTACATTACATATATTCTAAAATGTGAAGTTAAGCATCATTTTCTCTTTATAAATTTAATTGACTTTGTGTTGTTTTTTAAAGAGTCATTTATTCAATCATGAAGACACCTGGAAGCTACAGGAAACCCATCTCATTTTGTTGTAGTACTGATTACTATCAACAGTTTGCTATTTTTTACCTGAGTATCCTGTTTATTTGTAGAGAAGCTAAATGACAGCCTGGTTAAATTTTGAATTTTGTATTAGGAGCAGAGTTTTCACTTAGTGCTGTCTTAGAATCACAAGATGCTTGCTTCCAGGATGTGTGTCTTACTTTGACAAAAAAAGTTTTGTGACGAACAGTATACTTGTTTTGCTCAGTTTGGATTGAAGTTTATCTAATATTGCTCATATTAGTAATTATGTGAATCATGCATAATCTAAAATATACAAAAATAGAACATCTAAAATCTAGTTTTCATTGTTTTCGTAGAGGTGTGTGTGTTTGGCAGAAATCTAAATAAATAATTTACATCCTTGTAACAAATCCTCCAGAGATTTCCATAAGGTTTTGTACTTTAGCTCTCAGTCCCTTGATTACAATTTCTCTAATCCCTTGAGACCTTTTTGTAAAAAAATAATTTATTTTAATTGGAGGCTAATTACTTTACAATATTGTAGAGGTTTTTGCCATACATTGACATGAATCAGCCATGGATGTACATGTGTCCCCCATCCGGAACCCCCCTCTCTCCTCCCTCCCCATCCATCCCTCAGGGTTATCCCAGTGTACCAGCCCTGAGTGCCCTGTCTCATACATCAAACCTGAACTGCTAATCTTTTTCACATATGGTGATATATATGTTTCAATGTTATCTCTCCAATCATCCCACCCTTGCCTTCTCCCACAGAGTTCAAAAGTCTATTCTTTACATCTGTGCCTTGAGACGTTTTATGTTAATATACAGTGTCCCTTTTGCATGACTATCTCTGATGTTACTCTTGTGCTGCTGAATAAGAAACACCAAACTCCTTTTGTTGCTCCTATTTTGTTGATCAGTGGTTGCTTGCTTCTTTGTAGATGATTTTTGCTGAACAGCGCATACCTAGAAATACAAAGAGAATATAGGTTACTAGGAATACAGATTACTTATATAACGTGTGCTATCCTAAATATGCCTAATATGAGTATAGGCTTGTGAAGGCAACCAGAAGACTGTGGACTTTAGAGAAGTGAGTTCAGTACTTAGGGTGTAATCATAACAAACAATTCAAGTATCCTTTCACCACAAACATCTTTGAATATCTGGCAGAAGTTTTATAACTTGAGTTTAAATGAAAATTCGCTGCCATGATATGATGTGCCAGATTCCAATTGGCCTTGATCTCTATAGGTGTAAATTATTCTATATAAACGTTTAATACTAATGGTCATTCTCAGCACCCACTGATGTAACAGACATCATTAGTCAATTCTGGCTCTTGTGTGATGTCCATAAAGGTGATGGATCATTTTTTTCCCCTCCACTCCCATATTACCCCATTCAGTTCCTACTAATTATTAGACATCTGGCATATATGATAAATATTTTTGCTCTGCCTATTAAAATCTGTGAAAATCAACATACCATAAATACACTGGGCTTTCCTGGTGGCTCAGATGGTAAAGAATCCACCTGCAACAATGGGAGACCTGGGTTCAATCCCTGGGTTGAGAAGGGAACAGCAACCCACTCCAGTATTCTGATCTGAAGAATTCCATGGACAGAGCCTAGAGGGCTACAGTCCATGAGGTTGCAAATAGTTGGACACGACTGAGTGACTTTCACTCACTCATCAGTACACTACAGAAATACATGAAGTGGGGAACCAACTCCATGAGGTGGAAAAGATCCAGGAGATGCCCTGGAAATAGTGGAATATGAAACAGACCTTTGTAAGGCATATATTTTGCCAAGAAGTTTTAGAGTGAATTATATTCTAGGTAAATAAGCTGAGGGAAAATAATAATAATAATAATAATTTGTTCAGGAACAGAAAAGTGGTAATGTGGCTTAAGGGAAAATGTATGTGGATTTGTGGCTGGGACAGAATTGTGGTTAGACTGCAGAGACATCTGGACAAGTAACAGTAAGTAATGTCTAAGAAGTTAAACAAAGACACACACACAAAAAATGGCACAGAAATTTAGAATGACTGAAGGAATTATTGTCCTGAAAGGAGAAAGTAATAAAGCAAAGATATTTCATGTCTTTGTGGAATAGTTTAAAGACTGTGATGATTAGAGTATAGAGAGGTGGAGAGAAATAGAGAATAGCTGAAGAGAACCTCAGGACTAGCTCATAGAGAGCTTTGTAGTCCATGAGGAGTTCTTAATTTCATTTTTAATGAGTTAGGAAGTTGATAAGAATTTTGAACAAAGGAATGATATGATCTGATTCATACTTTAAAGAGAGAAGATAGAGAATAAAATGTAGGAAGGCAAAGGATAATGGTGCTTGGATCGGTTAGTACTACTGAAGGTAGTGATAAATTGTCAGATTAGTCATATTTTGAGATTATAACTGACAGGATGTGCTTGTCCTTGATTCCTGACATGTACATAGCTGTGTTAATATTTTATAGTAAACTGAGGGCTTCCTGTGGTCCCACTTTATTTGTTAGAATTTATCTAGCCAAACTCTTGGCATCCCTTCAACATTTCTCATTTCACTGGGTGGCTTATCCAAAGTAATAAATATGATAAGGTAAAAGAGCTAACAGAAAGAAATGGATAAGAGTTTATCTCAAAACTGAGCACCTTGCGACTGAAGAGAGGAAGATGAAGTTCCTCTGGCCTAGAATAACTTCAGATTGTGACTGTTAAGCCTACCTCCCATCACTTAACTAGCAATTCCCGTGTCTTGGTTAATGGCAGTGAAATTTGCTGGGTATCAATTGTAGCTTTGATTGACCTTGATATTCAAGGCTTGATAAGGAAGTCAAGATGAAATGCAACCAGACAGGCATTTAGATAGTGCTCTGTTAGGGAGAGCCTGATGAACTTAAGATGTAGGTCAGCTTCCAACTGTCCTCATCAGCATTGTGGCATCTGCCTCAAGGTATATCTGTTCTTGATACTGAGCTGTTCCAGTTTTCAAGACCAAAGAGTCCTGAAACTTGAATGCTAGTAATATCTTAGAGGCTATTTTATCTGATACAGAAGAAAATTAAGATGTAAACATCAAAGATAATCTATCACCACCAGTTGAATAAATGTAGAGCTGGAACTACCTTCAGTGCCATAGGTGGCGAAGTCAGGGACAGCGGCCCAGAGTGCCAGGCTGCGATGGTGCAAGAACGGCCAGGAGGAGCCACCCCACGTCTGAGGTCAGGGGCAGCGGCCGAGAGGAGCTACCCCACATCCGAGGTCAGTGGCAGTCAGGAGGAGACACCCTGAGTCCGAGGTCAGGGCGGCGGCCAGGAGGAGCTACCCAGCGTCCGAGGCCAGTGGCGGCCGGGAGGAGACACCCCACGTCCAAGGTCAGGGGCAGCCAGGAGAAGCCACCTCGCACCCGAGGCCAGGGCGGTGACCCTAAGGAGCCAACCCAAGCCCAAGGCCAGGGGCAGCAAATGGGAGGAGCCACCCACGCCCGAGGCCAGGAGCAACCTGAGAGGCAGTGGCTGAGCAAGCACAGGGGGGCCTAGAGGAGTTATCCCACGTTGAAGGTAAGGAAAGGCAGTGGTAAGGAGATACCCCTCGTCCAAGGTAAAGAGCAGCAGCTGTGCTTTGCTGGAGCAGCCGTGAAGAGATATCCCATGCCAAAGGTAAGAGAAACCCAAGTAAGATGGTAGGTGTTGCAAAAGGGCATCAGAGGGCAGACACACTGAAACCATGCTCACAGTAAACTAGTCAGTCTAATCACACTAGGACCACAGCCTTGTCTAACTCAATGAAACCAAGCCATGCCTGCGGGGCAACCCAAGATGGGTGGGTCATGGGGGAGAGGTCTGACAGAATGTGATCCACTGGAGAAGGGAATGGCAAGCCACTTCAGTATTCTTGCCTTGAGAACCCCATGATCAGTATGAAAAGGCAAAATGATAGGATACCAAAAGAGGAACTCCCCAGGTCAATAGGTGCCCAATATGCTACTGGAGATCAGTGAGGAAACAACTCCAGAAAGAATGAAGGCATGCAGCCAAAGCAAAAACAATACCCAGTTGTGGATGTGACTGGTGATAGAAGCAAGATCTGATGCTGTAAAGAGCAATATTGCATAGGAACCTGGAATGTAAGGTCCATGAATCAAGGCAAATTGGAAGTGGTCAAACAAGAGATGGCAAGGGTTAACATCAACATTCTAGGAATCAGCGAACTAAAATGGAGTGGAATGGGTGAATTTAACTCAGATAACCATTATATCTACTACTGCGGGCAGGAATCCCTCAGAAGAAATGGAGTAGCCATCATGGTCAACAAAGTGTCTGAAATGCAGTAATTGGATGCCATCTCAAAAACGACAGGATGATCTCTGTTCATCTCCAAGGCAAACCATTCAATATCACAGTTATTCAAGTCTATGCCCCAACCAGTAACGCTGAAGAAACTGAAGTTGAACGGTTTTATGAAGACCTACAAGACCTTTTAGAACTAACACCCAAAAAAGATGTCCTTTTCATTATAGGGGACTGGAATGTAAAAGAAGGAAGTTAAGAAACACCTGGAGTAACAGGCAAATTTGGCCTTGGAATGTGGAATGAAGCAGGGCAAAGACTAACAGAGTTTTGCCAAGAAAATGCACTGGTCATAGCAAACACCCTCTTCCAGCAACACAAGAGAAGACTCTACACATGGACATCACCAGATGGTCAACACCAAAATCAGATTGATTATATTCTTTGCAGCCAAAGATGAAGAAAGCTCTATACAGTCAACAAAAACAAGACCAGGAGCTGACTGTGGCTCAGATCATGAACTCCTTATTACCAAATTCAGACTGAAATTGAAGAAAGTAGGGAAAACCTCTAGACCATTCAGGTATGACCTAAATCAAATCCCTTATGATTATACAGTGGAAGTGAGAAATAGATTTAAGGGCCTAGAACTGATAGATAGTGCCTGATGAACTATGGAGTGAGGTTCGCTACATTGTGCCAGGAGACAGGGATCAAGACCATCCCCATGGAAAAGAAATGCAAAAAAGCAAAATGGCTGGCTGGGGAGGCCTTACAAGTAGTTGTGAAAAGAAGAGAGGTGAAAAGCAAAGGAGAAAAGGAAAGATATAAGCATCTGAATGCAGAGTTCCAAAGAATAGCAAGAAGAGATAAGAAAGCCTTCTTCAGCGATCAATGCAAAGAAATAGAGGAAAAGAACAGAGTGGGAAAGACTAGAAATCTCTTTAAGAAAATTAGAGATACCAAGGGAACATTTCGTGCAAAGATGGGCTTGATAAAGGACAGAAATGGTATGGACTAACAGAAGCAGAAGATATTAAGAAGAGGTGACAAGAATACACGGAAGAACTGTACAAAAAAGATCTTCACGACCCAGATAATCATGATGATGTGATCACTAACCTAGATGAGATGGTTGAATGGTATCACGGACTCGATGGACATGAGTCTGAGTGAACTCCAGGAGATGGTAATGGACAGGGAGGCCTGGTGTGCTGCGATTCATGGGGTCGCAAAGAGTTGGACACAACTGAGCGACTGAAATGAACTGAACTGAACTGTGCCATAGGTGGACTCTCCCCTAAGAACACATCTGACTTTGTAAATATTTAATAAAACAGGGGTTGTAAATAAAGAGAAAATGGAACTGATTCTATCTATAATGCCAGGACAGGTAATCATTCATGTGAGTTTGTTATTCTTAGGTTTGACAAGAACAATTTCATCCATCTATTTTAAGAATTTTAGAGAAAAATTGTTTAAGTGATGATGGAGTATAGGCCAAGCTGATGACAGAAGGCTTTTGAATTTCCTCTAATGGACCCACTAAATACATAACTGCAACAGAGCAATATCACTCTAGTATCTGGAGGAATCCAGATACTAGATGAATGACAAAGGAGCATCTAAATATATAAAGTAAATATCAATGAATCTGAAATGAAAAGTAAATAGTAATAAATACTAGTAGGGGATTTCAATATGCCACATTAAAAAATGGATAGATCATTAAGAGAAAATCAATGAGAAACTATACTTTACATATAGATCAAACATATACATAACATTCTAATAGCAGCAGAATACACATTCTTCTGAGGCACACATAGAACATTCTTCAGGCTAGATCATACATTAGGTCCAAAAGTCAAGTGTTAATAACTTAAGAAAATTAAAATTATATTAAATATCTTTTTTTTCTAACTACAATGGTTTGAACCTCTAAATCAATTACAGGAGAAAAACTTTAAAAAATCCACTAATACGTGATGATTGAACAATATGCTAGTCAACAACCAATAAGTTATTGAAGAAACCAAAAGGGAAATACAAAATATGTTTTTAGACAAAGGAAAATGGAAACAAATTACCATAACTTATGGAATACAGCAAGAAGAAAAATTCAAAGAAGTAACTTTATAGCAATAAATGTCGATAGTAAGGAAAAAATTAAGATCTCAAATAGCATTACATTACATCTCAAGGAACTACAAAAGAAAGATAAATTAAGTCCAATATTTGTAGAAGGAAGTATAAAACGAAGATCAGTGCAGAACTAAATTAAATAGAGACTAGAAAGATAATAGAAAATATCAGTGAAACTAAGAAACGGTTTTAGGAAGATGAAATTGACAAATCTTTACTTGAACTAAGAAAGAAGGGAGAACACGCAAGTAAAATCAGAAATAAAAGAGAAGATGTTACAACTGATACCTCAGAAATACTAAGGAGCATAAAAGACTACTATGAACAATTGTAAGCCAATTAGCTAGGTAAGCTGAAAGAAATAGACAAATACAGAGAAACATACAACCCAGTAAGAATGAATTGTGACTGTTGTGACTGTAGGGCTTCCCTGGTAGCTCAGATGGTAATGGAACTGCCTGCAATGTAGGAGAACCAGGTTAGATCCCTGGGTTGGGAAGAATCCTTAGAGAAAGGAATGGCAACTTACTCTGTTATTCTTGGAGTGAGGAGCCTGGAGGGCTGCAGGCCATAAGGTCACAAAGAGTTGGACAAAACTGAAGCAACTAAGCACACAAACACAAAATATGGAAACAACATAATCATCTGTTGAAAGATAAATGGATAAAGAATATGTATATACATATATGCACACAATGTAATATTATTCAGCCTTATAAGAGAAGGAAAGTCTGCCATTTACAACAACCTAGATGGAACTGGAGGATATTATGCTAAGTCAACTAAGCCAGAAAAAGACAAACAGTGCATGGTATCACTATGTAAAACTGTAAAAGAGCTGAACTGATAGAAACAGATTTGAATGGGTCTTGCCATGGCTGAGTGGACGATGGCAGATAGTAGAGAGGGAAATAGGAAAAGTTTGGTAAAAGGGTACAGACTTTCAGTTATAAAATAAAGTCTGATAACCTAAGTATAATGTAATGACTCTAGTTGATAATATTGTATAATTGAAATTTGCTAATAGAACTTGGTTGTTCTTTCCCTACCTGCACCCCAGGTTGTTCTCTCCCTACCTGCCCCCCTCCCAAGGTAAATATGTGAGGTAATGAACATGTTAATTAACTCAGTGGTGGGAATCTTTTCACAATGTTTGCATTTATTAAATCATCACACAGAACCCTTTAAATATATTACAATTTTATTTGTCAGTTATACCTCAGTAATGGAAAAAAGAGGAACAAAAAAGTCACAGTGTTCAAAACTTCAACTCTCCTAGAAACTATATAAAATCCCCAGAAAATTCATATTAAACTTTTTAAAAATAATTGAAATGTGAAGTGAGTTTGTATACAGTAGGGATCATTGGGTAGAAAATATTTGCTAGCACAATTTTCTGCCTCAACTGTGAGAAATGAGAAAAAAAAAATTTATCACTATAATTTTCCCAAACTCTCCATGAGAACACTTTACTTCTCATGGCCAGGATTTCTATCTACCAATACAAATTACCTAGAAGATATTTTTTCATGTATGTTATGTAGAAAAACATGACAGAGTTTCTTTATCTTTTGAACATTCATGTTCACTCTGGTTTGTCAGAACTATTGTGTGCCTTCATGATGTAACATGCCACATGTAAGTCAAATGCGGCTTTCAGTTATGAGTTTTTAAAATTTGTTTCTTTAAATCATATTTGTAACCACCAATAATGGTATCTTATTTTGCTTTTGTGTGTTTGTCCATGATTTGTATTTCAAATTGTAGTGTTAGGTAAATCAGTTGCAAAAAATCACATTCTTACAAAAGAGATGAGTAGCCAGCGTTCATCAAAGAAACCTGAGAGTGGAGATGACAGAAAGGAAAGCTGAAGTACATCAGCAATCGAGGACATGATGACATTCTATAAATAAGTACTCAAAAATGTGTGCTTCCTGTGTGATCTCCCAGCATATTCCTTCTTATTTTATTATGTCTTCTTTGCTTTTAAGTAATGATCTGTTAAAGCAATATGCAAAGGCAACCACTCATTATGCTTTTCTTAATCAGCAACATTAAAAATTACAAATGAATGTCATAACTAATATTAATTTATGCTAATAGCTATTTCTTAGACACCTACTTCAATGAACCAAACTTTGAACTAAATATATTACATTCATTTTGCTGTTAATAGTTCAAAATGTATCTATATCTTAAAGAGAGTGAAACAGGCTCAGAGAAAATAAGTAGCCTCTTTAAAATAACTTTTTTTTTTCTTTTGATGAAGCAGGGATTCAAACTCAAGACTCTGACTCCAGTAACTAGTTTGTTTTTCCCTAGATGATGTGGACTCAAATTAAGTCTAAATACAAAAGAAGTAATTCCTTAAAAAGATGAGTGATGCTGCTGCTAAGTCACTTCAGTCGTGTCCGACTCTGTGCAACCCTATAGACAGCAGCCCACCAGGCTCCCCCGTCCCTGGGATTCTCCAGGCAAGAACCCTGGAGTGGGTTGCCATTTCCTTCTCCAGTGAATAAAAGTGAAAGTGAAGTTGCTCAGTCGTGTCCGACTGTCAGCGACCCCATGGACTACAGGCTTCCAGGCTCCTCCGTCCATGGGAGTTTCCAGGCAAGAGTACTGGAGTGGGATGCCATTGCCTTATCTGTAAAAAGATGAGTATTCAGTAGTAATAACTTAATAGAACTGCTAATAGTAAAGCTATTATTTTCTAAGCACCTTCGGGAAACATTTTTGTGAGGAAAAGTATATCTAATACCACTTTTTAATTCTAGGAGCTCATTAAACTAAACTTCCTATGTGGTAATTCTACTTTCAGAATTCCTTGCCTCTTTCTCTTTCAGTATTATTCTGCTTACATTCTAGTGCAGAGATTAAACAAACTAATAAAATATGGTGGCAAAGTGTTATTAAAAACACATGAAGGAGGGTGATGAGGGGGTGCTAACTATGGAGGGGTATTTTCAAAGGATGATCTGTTGATTGGAAAAATTTTTAAATAGGGGCTACAAAAGTTAGTAATCCTGAGGAACTGAAAAGATAGAGTTATCATAGTGACATAGAGCAGAATGGTGTGAAGTGGAGATTTTGGGCTACATACCTAGAAACTCAAAAGCAAAAAGAAGTGATTATTTAACAAAATCAAATAAAAAGGATATATCCATTAAATGACCATGTAATTACTCAAATGGAATACATCTGTTGAAATACATAAACTTTATCAGAATCTTGAGGTCTCATTATAGAGTCACCAAATAAGAAAAAAATTATTTGGACTGAAATTTTAATATGTTCGTTTAATTCTAAAGGAGATCATCCCTGGGTGTTATTTGGAAGGAATGATGCTAAAGCTGAAACTCCAGTACTTTAGCCACCTCATGTGAAGAGTTGACTCATTGGAAAAGACTCTGATGCTGGGAGGGATTGGAGGCAGGAGAAAAAGGGGACAACAGAGGATGAGATGGCTGGATGGCATCACTGACTTGATGGAGGTGTGTTTGAGTGATCTCTGGGAGTTGGTGATGGACAGGGAGGCCTGGCGTGCTGCAATTCATGGGGTCACAAAGAGCCGGACACGACTGAGCAACTGAACTGAACTGAATTTACAAACTTTGACTAATGTTGCTTGAAGGAATTTTTTTTTTTTAATTTGTGCCAGGGTCCAGCCCCAGTGGATCCAGGGAATTCGAAGCGGGGACGGAGTCAGAGTCTTGGAAAGGACTATTTAATTAGAAATATAAAGAGATTAGGAAGGAATAGTGTAGTAGGAAAATTAGTGGAGAAAAGAGGCTGAATAACTTGGTTTACGTGGAAAGCTAATAAAACCTCGAGACAAGAGGTTTGCACCATCTACGTCAGGCCACCGGCACCCACTTGAATAGCAGAGGGTGCCCCACCTTGGGCTCCCTCTCGCGTGGATCTTAGAAGCCAGGGCATGTAAATAGACTTGGTGAGCCTCCGTGCTCCAGATGGGAATTCAGCCGGAAAAGGGGAGAAAAGAACGACATGGGGGAGCCCAGCATTGGTGCAAGACTCAAGACTTTATTTTCAAAATCAGCTTATATACCCCAAGTTGTACATAAATAATGGAATATGCAGAGTTGTGCAGGGGTAGCAGTCCTGACCCTCATTGAGACCAGGCTTTCTTTTTGCACACCTTCCTGTGTACAAAAGGTCTTAGGTGGTTTACATTATCTTCTGGCCAAGAGGCCTGTTAACATTTTTATGGCTCTCTTCCTAGGTAAATATCTATCAACCAGAAAACTCTTTTTCCCTAAAAGTGTTTTTTTCTTTACTCTGCATCACCCTCAAAGTACTAAATAAAGTTATATTCCTGTAGAACAAAGGTGCAGTGGGTTATAACAAAATACTTAACTCAAAGATCTAATGTTGCTAATGCCAGGTCTACTGCCTGTTTTTTCTACATACCAACTATATCTACAAATAAAAGATATGAAAATTTGGCAGCAAGTATTGGTTCAACAAATGAAATCTTTAATCAGTCCTGTTCTAATGATTTTGACTCCTCGGAAGCCCCTACATTCCTAGGATGTTTTAAGCCTCCTGTGCCTCTCGCGGTCCGGAGGCCACAAACAATCACATGCGCAGCTGTAAGACTCTGGCAGGCAGGCTAGAAAGCCATGAGAGGGGTTTTTGGATTGAAACACTCCTATTATGCCCAGGAGATTTATTACCTAAAAGCTCTAAATTAACTTTTTCCAGAAAAAGGTGGTGGGGGGACAGCCCTCTGTTAATGTCAGAAGAGTAGGTGGAAAGCATAACACAGTAGAGCAGGCAGACTCTGGTTTTGGGGGGTAGATGCTCGGGAACAGGGGTCTCCTGAGGCTCGATCACACCTTTGCGTATGCTGGGGCTCCTTCCTCATGACCTTTACCACGGGCGGAGTTCCTCACGCTGGCTCCCGGCAAATTCACACCTTCAATATTTGTCTTTGTTATGTGAATTTCTTCTGTTACTTGGAAACAAAAAATGAAATCTCTGCTTCTGCTCAATTTGCTGTGAAGTTAAAACTACTCTAAAAAATGCTGCCTGTCTAAATTCATTTACCTGAATTTTATATTCATTACATTTTGTATTTTAAAAAGCTAGGAGTCATATATTTGACAAAGTAAATTTTTTGTCCCTATTACATAATGATCAATCAGTTCAGTTCAGTTGCTCAGTCGTGTACGACTCTGCAACCCCAAGGAATACAGCATGGCAGGCTTCCCTGTCCACCAACTCCCAGAGCTTGCTCAAACTCATGTCCATTGACTCGGTGATGCCATCCAGCCATCTCATCCTCTGTCATCCCCTGCTCTTCCTGCCTAAAAGTTTCCCAGCATCGGGGTCTTTTCCAATGAGTCAGTTCTTCACATCAGGTGGCCAAGTATTGGAGCTTCAGCTTCAGCATCAATCCTTCCAATGAGTATTCAGAATGGATTTCCTTTAGGATGGACTAGTTTGATCTTGCAATCCAAGGGACTCTCAAGAGTCTTCTCCAACACCACTGTTCAAAAGCATCAATTCTGTGCTCAGATTTCCTTATGGTACAACTCTCACATCCATTAATGACTACTGGAAAAACCATAGGTTTGACTGGATGGACTTTTGTCAGCAAACTTAATGGCTCTGCTTTTTAATATGCTGTCTAGGTTGGTCATAACTTTTCTTCCAAGGAGCAAGCATCTTTTAATTTCATGGCTGCAGTCACCATCTGCAGTGATTTTGGAGCCCCAAAAAATAAACTCTGTCACTGTTTCCACTGTTTCCCCATCTATTTGCCATGAAGTGATGAGACCGGATGCCATGATCTTCATATTTTGAATGTTGAGTTTTAAGCCAGTTTTTTCACTCTCCTCTTTCACTTTCATCAAGAAGCTTTTTAGTCCTTCTTCACTTTCTGCCACAGGGTGGTGTCATCTGCATATCTGAGCTTACTGATATTTCTCCTGGCAATCTTAATTCCAGCTTGTGCTTCATCCACCCTGGCATTTCTCATAATATACTCTGTACATAAGTTAAATAAGCAGGGTGACAATATACAGCCTTGACTTACCCTTTTCCCAATTTGGAACCAGTCCATTGTTTCATGTCAGGTTCTAACTGTTGCTTCATGACCTGTCTGTATACAAAGGTTCTTTGATTTAACCTCACAGGACAAAAAATTCTTACCACCTACTTTAAATTTTCAAAATTGCTTTTAGTACTTTTCTTAGAAAATTCCACAACTATCTCTATGTAGATTATATATATATTTTTTCTAAAATCACCGTAACAATCCCATTGAAAGATTTTTGGCATGAAAAATATGTTTTTTTGTACCTGATTAAGAAATATATATATATATATATATATATATGTATTATATATATGTATGTATGTATATATGTTATATAATATATGTATATATGTATTATATATATGTATGTATGTATGAATGTATATATATATGATATATATATAAATATAAATATATATATATAAATATATATATATATAAATATAAAATATATATATATATATAAAATCTAAACTGAGATAACTGGAAAGTGAAATATCATGGTGTAATTTTAGTTCTCAACTTCATAACTTAAACTGTTCTTGCTGTTTATATTGGCTAATTCCTAGTTAATTATTGTTACCTGTATGAATATTTGACAACTTGACTGAAATGTATTTAGCTATACATATTAGTGGAGAAGGCAATGGAACCCCACTCCAGTACTCTTCTCTGGAAAATCCCATGGGCAGAGGAGCCTGGTAGGCTGCAGTCCATGGGGTCACTAAGAGTCGGACAAGACTGAGCGACTTCACTTTCGCTTTTCACTTTCATGCATTGGAGAAGGAAATGGCAACCCACTCCCGTATTCTTGCCTGGAGAATCCCAGGGACGGGGGAGCCTGGTGAGCTGCCGGCTATGGGGTCACAGAGAGTCGGGCACTGCTGAAGTGACTTAGCAGTAGCAGTAGCACACATATTAGTGTACAGTTGCATTAGTTTTCACATATGTATACACTCATGAAATCATCATACCAATCAAGATAAATGTATTAATCATCATGAAACATTTGCAATCCCTCTCTCCCCCTATCCCAAGCAACTACTGATGTACTTTCTGTCAACATATGTTTGTTTGTATTTTCTGGTGTATTATGTATTTGAATTATACAATATATACCTTTTTTTTTCTTTTTGGTTTGACTTCTTTGACTTAGCTTAATCTCAGAGTTTGAGATATACCATATTCTTGTGTTAACTTATATGCAAAGAACATCATGAGAAACACTGGACTGGAAGAAACACAAGCTGGAATCAAGATTGATGGGAGAAATATCAATAACCTCAGATTTGCAGATGACAACACCCTTATGGCAGAAAGTGAGAGGAACTAAAAAGCCTCTTGATGAAAGTGAAAGGAGAGGGAAAAAGTTGGCTTAAAGCTCAACATTCAGAAAACGAAGATCATGGCATCCGGTCCCATTACTTCATGGGAAATGGATGGGGAAACAGTGGAAACTGTGTCAGACTTTATTTTTTTGGGCTCCCAAATCACTGCAGATGGTGATTGCAGCCATGATATTAAAAGATACTTACTCCTTGGAAGAAAAGTTATGACCAACCTAGATAGAATATTCAAAAGCAGAGACATTACTTTGCCGACTAAGGTCTGTCTAGTCAAGGCTATGGTTTTTCCAGTAGTCGTGTATGGATGTGAGAGTTGGACTGTGAAGAAGGCTGAGCGCCAAAGAATTGCTGCTTTTGAACAGTGGTGTTGGAGAAGACTCTTGAGAGTCCCTTGGACTGCAAGGAGATCCAACCAGTCCATTCTGAAGGAGATCAGCCCTGGGATTTCTTTGGAAGGGATGATGCTAAAGCTGAAACTCCAGTACTTTGGCCACCTCATGAGGAGAGTTGACTCATTGGAAAAGACTCTGATGCTGGGAGGGATTGGAGGCAGGAGGAGAAGGGGACGACCGAGGGTGAGATGGCTGGATGGCATCACGGACTCAATGGACGTGAGTCTGAGTGAACTCTGGGAGATGGTGATGGACAGGGAGACCTGGTGTGCTGTGATTCATGGGGTCGCAAAGAGTTGGACACAACTGAGAGACTGAACTGAACTGGCCTCATAGAATGAGTTTCAAAATTTACCTTCCTCTGCAGTTTTCTGGAAGAGTTTGAGTAGGATAGGTGTTAGCTGTTCTCTAAGTTTTTGGTAGAATTCAGCTGTGAAGACGTCTGGACCTGGACTTTTGTTTGCTGGAAGATTTCTAATTAGTTTCCATTTCTGTGCTTGTGATGGGTCTGTTAAGATTTTCTATTTCTTCCTGATTAAGTTTTGGAAAGTTGTACTTTTCTAAGAATGTGTCCATTTCTTCCACATTGTCCATTTTATTGGCATATAGTTGCTGATAGTAGTCTCTTATGATTCTTTGTATTTCTGTGTTGTCCGTTGTGATCTCTCCATTTTCATTTCTAATTTTGTTGATTTGATTTTTCTCCCTTTGTTTCTTGGTGAGTCTGGCTAATGGTTTGTCTATTTTATTTATCCTCTCAAAGAACTAGCATTTAGCTCTGTTAATTTTTGCTATGGTCTCTTTTGTTTCTTTTGCATTTAGTTCTGCCCTAACTTTTAATATTTATTTCATTCTTCTAACCCTGGGGTTCTTCATTTCTTCCTTTTCTAGTTGCTTTAGGTGTAGAGTTAGGTTATTTATTTGAATTTTTTCTTGTTTCTTGAGGTATGCCTGTATTGCTATGAACATTACCCTTAGCTTTGCTTTTACAGTGTCCTACAAGTTTTGGGTTGTTATGTTTTCATTTTCATTCATTTCTTTTTTTTTTATGTTAATTTTTATTTTATTTTATTTCATTTTTTCTTTTAATTTTAGTTTTTTATTTTTTAAATTTTAAAATCTTTAATTCTTACATACATTCCCAAACATGAACCCCTCTCCCACCTCCCTCCCCAGAACATCTTTCTGGGTCATCCCCATGCACCAGCCCCAAGCATGCTGCATCCTGCATCAGACATAGACTGGCGATTCAATTCACATGATAGTATACATGTTAGAATGTCATTCTCCCAAATCATCCCACTCTCTCCCTCTCCCTCTGAGTCCAAAAGTCCGTTATACACATCTGTGTCTCTTTCCCTGTCTTGCATACAGGGTCGTCATTGCCATCTTCCTAAATTCCATATATATGTGTTAGTATACTGTATTGGTGTTTTTCTTTCTGGCTTACTTCACTCTGTATAATCGGCTCCAGTTTCATCCATCTTATCAGAACTGATTCAAATGAATTCTTTTTAACGGCTGAGTAATACTCCATTGTGTATATGTACCACAGCTTTCTTATCCATTCATCTGCTGATGGACATCTAGGTTGTTTCCATGTCCTGGCTATTATAAACAGTGCTGCGCTGAACATTGGGGTACATGTGTCTCTTTCAATTCTGGTTTCCTCGGTGTGTATGCCCAGAAGTGGGATTGCTGGGTTCATTCATTTCTATACAGATTTTGATTTCTTTTTTGATTTCTTCTGTGATTTGTTGGTTATTTAACAGTGTGTTGTTCAGCCTCCAGATGTTGAAATTTTTAATTGTTTTTCTCCTGCACTTGAGATCTAATATTACTGCATTGTGGTCAGAAAAGATGCTTGGAATGATTTCAGGTTTTTTTAAAAATTTACCAAGGCTAGATTTCTGGCCCAGGATGTGATCTATCCTGGAAAAGGTTCCGTGCGCACCTGAGAAAAAGGTGAAATTCACTCTTTTGGGGTGAAATGTCCTATAGATATCAATTAGGTCTAACTGTTCTATTGTATCATTTAAAGTTTGTGTTTCCTTGTTAATTTTCAGTTTAGTTGATCTATCCATAGGTGTGAGTGGGGTATTAAAGTCTACTGCTACTATTGTGTTATTGTTAATTTCCCCTTTCATACTTGTTAGCATTTGTCTTACATATTGTGGTGCTCCTGTGTTGGGTGCATATATATTTATAATTGTTATATCTTCTTCTTGGATTGATCCTTTGATCATCATGTAGTGTCCTTCTTTGTCTCTTTTCACAGCCTTTGTTTTAAAGTGTATTTTATCTGGTATGAGTATTGCTACTCCTGCTTTCTTTTGGTCTCTATTTGCATGGAATATCTTTTTCCAGCCCTTCATTTTCAGTCTGTATGTGTCCCTTGTTTTGAGGTGAGTCTCTTGTAGGCAGCATATATAGAAGTCTTGTTTTTGTATCCATTCAGCCAGTCTTTGTCTTTTAGTTGGGGCATTCAACCCATTTATGTTTAAATAAATTGTTGATAAGTATGATCCCGTTGCTATTTATTTTATTGTTTTGCATTCAAGTTTATACACCCTTTCTGTGTTTCCTGTCTAGAGAAGACCCTTTAGCATTTGTTGGAGAGCTGGTTTGGTGGTGCTAAATTCTCTCAGCTTATGCTTATCTGTAAACTTTTGATTTCTCCTTCATATTTGAATGAGATCCTTGCTGGGTACGGTAATCTGGGCTGTAGATTATTTTCTTTCATCACTTTAAGTATGTCATGCCATTTCCTCCTGGCCTGAAGAGTTTCTATTAAAAGATCAGCTGTTATCTTTATGGGAATCCCTTTGTGAGTTATTTGTTGCTTTTCCCTTGGTGCTTTTAATATTTGTTCTTTGTGTTTGATCTGTTAATTTGATTAATATGTGTCTTGGGGTGTTTCCCCTTGGGTTTATCCTGTTTGGAACTCTCTGGGTTTCCTGGACTTGGGTAATTATTTCTTTCCCCATTTTAGGCAAGTTTTCAGCTATTATATCCTCAAGTATTTTCTCATGGTCTTTCTTTTTGTCTTCTTCTTCTGGGACTCCTATGATTACAATGTTGGGGCGTTTAACATTGTCCCGGAGGTCTCTGAGATTTTCCTCATTTCTTTTAATTCATTTTTCTTTTTTCCTCTCTGATTAATTCTGATTAATTTGTTTCTACCATTCTATCTTCTATCTCACTAATCCTATCTTCTGCCTCCTTTATTCTACTATTTGTTTCCTCCAGAGTGTTTTTTATATCATGTATTGCATTATTCATGATATATTTACTTTTTAAATTTTTTTCTAGGTCCTTTTTAAACCTTTCTAGCATCTTCTCAATCCTTGTCTCTAGGCTATTTATCAGTGATTCCATTTTACTTTCAAGATTTTGGATCATTTTCACTATCATTATTTGGAATTCTTTATTAGGTAGATTCCCTATCTCTTCCTCTGTTGTTTGGCTTGATGGGCATTTATCCTGTTCCTTTACCTGCTTGGTATTCTTCTGTCTCTTCATCTTGTTTATATTGCTGTGTTTGGGGTGGCCCTTCTGTATTCTGGCAGTTTGTGAAGTTCTGTTTATTTTGGAGTTTCTTTGCTGTGGGTGGGTTTGTACTGGTGGCTTGTCAAGGTTTCCTGGTTAGGGAAGAACACCTTGTGTCAGTGTTCTGGTGCATGGAGCTGGATTTCTTCTCTCTGGAGTGCAATGAAGTGTCCAGTAATGAGTTTTGAGATGTTAGTGGGTTTGGTGTGTCTTTGGGCAGCCTGTGTATTGAAGTTGAGGGCTATGTTCCTGTGTTGCTGGAGAATTTGTGTGGTATGTCTTGCTCTGGAACTTGTTGGCCCTTAGGTGGTGCTTGGTTTCAGTGTAGGTATGGAGGCGTTTGATGAGCTCCTGTTGATTAATGTTCCCTGGAGTCAAGAGTTCTCTGGTGTTCTCAGAATTTGAACTTAAGCCTCCTGCTTCTGATTTTCAGTCTTATTTTTACAGTAGCCTCAAGACTTCTCAATCTATACAGCACTGTTGATAAAACATCTAGGTTAAAGATGAAAAGTTTCTCCACAGTGAGGGACACCCAGAGAGGTTCACAGTGTTACATGGAGAAGAGAAGAGGAAGGGGGGAGATAGAGGTGTCCATTATGAGATGAGGTGGAATCAAAAGAGAAGAGAGCAAGCTAGCCAGTAATCACTTCCTTATGTGTGCTCCACAGTCTGGACCACTCAGAGATGTTCACGGAGTTATACAGAGAAGAGAAGAGGGAGGAAGGAGACAGAGGTGGCCAGGAGGACAAAAGAGGGAATCCAAAGGAGAGAGAGAGGTCCAGCCAATAATCAGTTCCTTAAGTGTTCTCCACTGTCCAGAACACACTAAGAGATTCACAGAGTTGGGTAGGGAAGAGAGGGGGGAGGGAGGATATAGAGGCGACCTGGTGGAGAAAAAGGAGAGTCCAAAGGGGGAGAGAGCAGTCAAGCCAGTAATCTGTACTGAAGCCAGTAACCAGTACTGAAGATTGGGTTCCTAAAGGTACACAATTGATAGCAAATACCAAAAAGCAAAGATTAAAAATCTAGGGTAGAGGTTGGATTCTCAAAAATACAATATTCAGTTCAGTTCAGTTCAATTCAGTTGCCCAGTCATGTCCGACTCTTTTCAACCCTATGAATCGCAGCATGCCAGGCCTCCCTGTCCATCACCATCTCCTGGAGTTCACTCAGACTCACATCCATCGAGTCCGTGATGCCATCCAGCCATCTCATCCTCTGTCATCCCCTTCTCCTCCTGCCCCCAATCCCTCCCAGCATCAGAGTCTTTTCCAATGAGACAACTCTTTGCATGAGGTGGCCAAAGTACTGGAGTTTCAGCTTTAGCATCATTCCTTCCAAAGAAATCCCAGGGCTGATCTCCTTCGGAATGGACTGGTTGGATCTCCTTGCAGTCCAAGATTAAATAAAAGGAAAAAAAAAGTCACAAAAATTATAAAATATATTTATATGAAGTTCATTTTCAGATAGTTCCTTGATCTGGCTTAATTTCTCAAGATCTACAGGCCCCTTCTCCTATGTAGTTGGTACTAACTACAGGGTTTTAATCTATTGCACCTTTCACTTCCAAGGAGGTTCCCTCTGTTGTAGCTTCTTCTGTTTGCTGGTCTCTTCGGTGTCTAATTTCTGCCCTGACACAAGAGAGCGGTGGTGGACACTTTTTTACGCTCACTTGTTCAGGTGCTGTGGGAAGGGAGGGACGCTGCAAACAAGAAAACACTGGCGTGTGCTCACAGCGTCTCGGCCACAATGGGTCTGCCCCCTCTCGTGGCATGTGTCCTTTCCCTGTCTACACTGCTTAGGCTCTAGGTTGCTCCGCCTGGAACTGTCTGAGGCCAGCCCTGGGTTGTATGCACTTCCCAGGTCTAAGCCACTCAGGTCCAGGTACTCGGGTAGTTCTCAGAAGTGCAGACTCGGTTGGGCCTGTGTTTTGTACCCTTCCCAGATCTGAGCAGCTCAGGTGACCAGGCATTTGGCAAGTGCGGTCATTGCAACTTATCTCCTCCCCGTCCCTGCTGCTCAGTTTTCTGGGTGTACAACTGGCGCACCTTCTCAGGCAGATGACGACAGTCCAGAATCCCAAGAAATCTTGGTTAGCAATGAAGCCTGCTTGCAGTTTGGCAGATAATGCCTCTCTGGGGCTGTGATTGCCCCCTTCTGGCTCTGGCTGCCCTTTCCTGCCTGTCTCCAGAGGGAGATGGCCGGTCCACAGCTATCTAGCTCTGCTCAGTCCTTTGTTCTGTGTGCGGGCCTGGCTGTGTCTTAGGTTAGGGCTTTTCGCGTGGTAGCTATCCCACAGTCTGGTTTGCTATCCAAGTTAGTTCCCTCAGATTGTCCTTGGGGCATTCAGGCCCAGTCCTTACTCCAAGCAGTGCAGCCCACGCTTGCTAGTGGCAGATGCAGGCGTCTGTGCTGCTTCTCTGCTTACCATTGGGCACATAATCTGTGGGTTTTAACTGTTTATTTATTTTTCCTTCCGGTTATGTTGCCCTCTGTGGTTCCAAGGCTCACTACAGACTCGGCAGTGAGAGTGATTCCTGGTGTTTGGAAACCTCTCTTTTAAAAATGACTCCTTTCTCAGGATGGAACTCCATCCCTACCTCTTTTGTCTCTCTTTTTATCTTTTATATTTTTTCCTACCTCCTTTTGAAGACAATAGGCTGCTTTTCTGGGTGCCTGATGTCCTCTGCCGGCATTCAGAAGTTGTTTTGTGGAATTTACTCAGCGTTTAAATGTTCTTTTAATGAATTTGTGGGGGAAAAAGTGGTCTCCCCATCCTATTCCTCCACCATCTTAGAACCGCCCCTGTGTCTTCATTTCTTAAGGGTAAATTCTTCTAAGTGTGCAGGTTGGTACATGTGCCTTCATTTCTTAAGGGTAAATTCTTGTAAATGTGCAGGTTGGATCATATGGAAGTGTCTGGAACTTTTGAAGAAATCAACACATTGTTTTTCAGTGTTTCTGTTGCTTTACAATCCCACAGTAATGTAAAAGAACTGCAGTTATTCCTTGTCCTCAGTGCTTGGTATGATCAGTCTTATTAATTTTAGACATTTTTATAGGAGTGTTATATATGTCTTGGTGATTTTAATTAATGATTAATTTGCAATTAATAATGTTGAGCATTTTTTTCATGTGCATATTTTCCATCCATATATTTTATTTGGTAAAGTAATAGCTCAAATAATTTGCCCTTAAAATAATTTGCTGTTTGTTTTCCTCACTTTGTGAGTCTTTGTATATGTGAATACAAGCATTTATTAAATATAATATCTTCAGATAATTTATTCCAAGCTGCAATTACTATTGTTTATACTATTATATTATCTTAGCTGTCTTTTGAAGAGCAGATATTCTTGATTTT
Organism: Ovis canadensis; assembly: GCF_042477335.2. Taxonomy (NCBI): domain Eukaryota; kingdom Metazoa; phylum Chordata; class Mammalia; order Artiodactyla; family Bovidae; genus Ovis; species Ovis canadensis. Next base: position 18,192,105 of record NC_091266.1, read on the forward strand.
GATATATCCTAATTGATCAACAGTTCATTTTTATGGCCTGAGCATTTGATATAAATAAGAAAATTTTGCCTAACCCAAAGTCAAAAATATTTTATCTAGTTTAGGTGGTGGAAAATAGAACTGTCTTATCCTTGTATGACTTTGTTGATATTCCCTCTGCTCTTTTTGAGTGCCTTTTCTCTAGAGTCCAGCAGGCTCTTCACATATATTGTTGTACTAAGTGAAAGACATGAGAAGGACTCTTGTTCACATCTCTACAGCTAGTATCTCTCTATACATTTCCCTCCTTTCCTGTATTCTGCCCTACATGCTCTCCCTCCCCTTAGCCTCCCTAGATTTCTAGCTCCATCTCCTCATTTCAAGTGGACTTCCAGGCTGGGTGTTGTATGTGTCTCAGAGAAACTACCTTGAGACTGTAACTTAAGGAAATAATAAGAATCACTTCATTATTTATCCCTTCTCCTGGATCTTTGCCCTTTATTATCTGTTGAACAATGTCTAATAAAAACTGTTTCATGTGCATGTCTAGTTTTTCATTTGTTTTAAGTGAATGGGTAATTCCTATCCCCATAACTATACCTTGACCAAAAGTGAAAGACCCAGTAGTATCAATTTGATGTTTATTTAACTTGCTCTTTTATCATCTGTTGTCTTTTATGTAGTCTTTTGGCTTTTCCATTTTAATCCTGTAATATTTCTTTATTGACATTATTAATATTACTTTGAGAATAGTTAATGGTTATTGATATTGCTAAATCTCCATAAAACAGCTAAATAGTTTACTTCACCACTTTTTGGAGGCTTTGGGTAGAGAATATTCTCCATGGGTTTCTTGTATTTCTGCATGTTTTGTGGGGAAATAACTGAATTTTTATTGACTGTCTTTTCAGTGATATTTGCTCAGAGAACATCTTTGGAAAGGAGAGATGATGTCCCTTAGAGAAAAGAGTAGGTTTACCTTTAGTCTTGGAAGATAGAGATAAAATCTAGAGCAAAGTGTAGTCATGTTTACTGCCCATTATAAGACATTCAGATTTTCTAACTTCAGTGTTCCTCGCTTGTAATGATATCCCCTGCCAATGCATCTGTCAACTGCTTCTTTCCATGTAGCCTTATGGGAATTAGGACCTATGGGGCCAGTACAAGAAAATGTTAGTACTCTGACTATTGCTGTTTCTGGGAGTAACCAGAGTTCTTTGTCTCTGATGAAGGAGTCTTAAGTCTTCTGCCAACATTCATGACACAATGGTAAGTGAAATTCTTCTTTGAAAATAGATAAAATCTCAGATTCTTTTTTTAACAGTTTTGAGAAACTTTTGTGATAATTTACAAGTCTAGGTTGAATGGAATTATTATTTGAAGTAAGTTTCTGGTTGTTTTGTCATTATTAATGTGTAACAACTATGTAAAACAGGTATGTTAGACCACACTGGTGTATTATGACAATTATTCTAATATCTCTTGAAAATGAGCAAATGGAATAAATAAAATATTTGGTCACACTCTCCTGAATTGATAGTCCAGTTTAACATCAAAGCATAGAAAGAAATGTGCATACCTGCTAAGTAAGTCCTGAGGAAGTTTTTACTGCTTGTCTTAACATTATCTCTAGAATAAACTGAAACATAGGGGCAGGAAGAAACAGCTTCTTGGATAGAGGAGTGATTGATCCTTTTTTTTTGTTCCTTTCCTTCCATTAGCCCCTTTTCCTGAGGAAATGGAAAGTGTGAACCTGGCTCCCAGGTAAATCACATCTATTCTTGAGTGGTTTATAACAGATCAAGCAAGGTGAAATAAATATCAACATGAAAGATGGAAAAGGTAACTTACCTAAGGAAGTATTTTATCCTTGGGCCATTATTTCAACTATTGTGTGCTTATGCATTGTCATCTATAAAAGTAAAAATACATCTGTGAAAGACAAAATATAATACAGTTGGTCCTTAAACAACGTGAGTTAGAGCTTCGGGGGTCAACTTCTGCACAGAGTTTTTTTCATTGGTAAATATTATAGTACTACATGATCTGTAGTTGGTTTAATCTTTGGAAATGAAGTGAAAGGTATATTATTTTCATATGGCTGTAGTACAGTAACAAAGTACCAGAAATTTTGTGGCTTTCAACAACAGGAATTTATTGTCTCATAATTCTGGAGGCTAAATTATGAAATCAAGGTATTGATAAGACCACACTCCCTCTGAAAACTGTAAGAAAAATTTCTCCTTTCGTCTTTTAGCTTCTGACAGCCCTAGATGTTACTTGATAGGTGGCTTCCTAATTCTAACCTCTGCCTCCATCCTCAAGTGGTATTTCCCTATGTCCCTTCATCATCGTTCTTTTGTGTGTCTGTGCCTCTATCCATATTTTTTTTAATAATGACACCATTGTATTGGATTAGGGTTCACCCAAATAATTAATTTTATTACCTCTATTTTAAAGATAATATTTCCAAATAAAGTCATATTCTGAGGTACTGGAAGGTAGGGGTGGTTAGGACTTCAGATATCTTTTTTTTTTTTAAATGATACAATTCAATCCATTACAAAAGTAATTATGCTACATATGCAATAAACAGTATGGATGTTTTATTGAAAGTATGTATCTAAGAAAAAGAAACATGGTCCTGAAAACTTAACATTACTTAAAATTAGAATATTGTAGGATGGTCTTGACAATGCACAGAGGATATGTTGCTTTTTAAAGTGATACCACCCTGTAACAACAGTTTAGAGTTTAATTCACCTGGATACATCCTCTTGAAATTATATGACTAATGATTACAAGAGAGGGGCAAAGATGAAGAGACATAACAGTTTCTGTATTCATTAAATTTTTCTTAATATATAATATCACATTATGCTAAAATTAACTTAACCTGATTGACGTAAAATAGAACTTCACAGGGCAACTGGATCTTGTTGAGTGCATTTATGCAAACCAGGCTTTTTGTAGGTGATACACATTCAATTTAAAGAGTTTGAAGTCCCTGTAATTTGAAATTTAGTCCCACTAAATAATGGGGCTTTTCATAATTAATATGATCTTGAAGAATTAGTAATATATATGAATAATTTCTTGAAGAGATGTCTAGTCTTTCCCATGCATTTTTTTTCCTCTATTTCTTTGCATTGATCACTGAGGAAGTCTTTCTTATCTCTCCTTGCTATTCTTTGGAACTCTGCATTTAAATGGGTATATATTTCCTTTTCTCCTTTGCCTTTCTCTTCTCTTCTTTTTTTTTTTTTTAATTTTATTTTATTTATTTATTTTTTTCTTTTTTTTTTTCTTTTTTAAATTTTAAAATCTTTAATTCTTACATGCATTCTCAAACATGAACCCCCCTCCCACCTCCACTGGAGAGGGTGTGGAGAAAAGGGAACCCTCCTACACTGTTGGTGGGAATGCAAACTAGTACAGCCACTATGGAGAACAGTGTGGAGATTCCTTAAAAAATTGCAAATAGAACTACCTTATGACCCAGCAATCTCTTCTCTTCTTTTCACAGCTGTTTGTAAGGCTTCCTCAGACAACCATTTTGCCTTTTTGAATTTCTTTTTCTTGGAGATGGTCTGATCCCTGCCTCCTGTATAATGCCACGAACCTCCATCCGTAATTTGTGACAATAACCTCATTGTTCATATCAGTAACGTCACATATGCAGATGACACCACCCTTATGGGAGCAAGTGAAGAAAAACTAAAGAGCCTCTTGATGAAAGTGAAAGAGGAGAGTGAAAACGTTGACTTAAAGCTCAACATTCAGAAAACAAAGACCATGATATCTGGTCCCATCACTTCATGGCAAATAGATGGGGAAACAGTGGCAGACTATTTTGGGGGGCTCCAAAATCACTGCATATGGTGACTTCAGCGATGAAACTAAAAGGCGCTTGCTCCTTGGGAGGAAAGTTATGACCAACCTAGACAGCATATTAAAAAACAGAGATATTACTTTGCCAACAAAGGTCTGTGTAATCAAACCTATGGTTTTTTCCAGTAGTCATGTATGGATATGAGAGTTGTAATATAAAGAAATCTGAGCACCAAAGAATTGATGCTTTTGAACTGTGGTGCTGGAAAAGACTCTTGAGAGTCCCTTGGAATGCAAGGAGATCAAACCAGTCCATCGTAAAGGAAATCAGTCCTGAATATTCATTGGAAAGACTGATGTTGAAGCTGAAGCTCCAATAGTTTGGCCACCTGATGTGAAGAGCTGACTTATTAGAAAAGACCCTGGTACTGGGAAAGATTGAAGGCAGGAGGAGAAGGGGACGACAGAGGATGAGAAAGTTGAATGGCCTCACCGACTCAATGGCCATGAGTTTGGGTAAATTCTGGGAGTTGGTGATGGACAAGAAGGCCTGGTGTGCTACAGTCCATGGGGTCGCAAAGAGTTGGGCATGACTAAACAACTGAACTGAACTGATGAACAACTGCTTAGGTGTGCAAATCCCATTAATATGGTACAGTAGAGCTCAGTTATGAAAAGAAGACCTAAAGATATGCATTAAACTGTTACTTGTCACTTTAAATACATTTCAATTTAAACTTTATTAATTTTTTCTTTTCTACTTGCAATCATAGACTGATAACTAATTAGCGTGCTAAAATTACAGTCATAAAAATATGACTTCAGGAAGGAATGGAAGAATTCTTGCCTGGCATTTCATTCTAAATTCTTCTTTGTCAGTACAGCATGAGTAGGGGAAAATACCTGGCACTAGATTATCAATGCTCTTGATCAAAGATTCTGGCAAACAGACACTTGAAAAGGATGAGAATATATGTCTTTGCTTCAAATCTAGGCCTCCATGGAGTAAATACTAAAGTAATTCAGATGTTTTACCGTAAGCCAGATCAAAGAACCACATATAGAGGTAAGTTTTTCTCCTTTTCCACATTTTCTTGGAATAAGAAACTTCTCTCAAACTCCAGGGATTGAAGTCAGTCATCTACAAAAGAATAGAAAGTTTAAGAATACATGAAGACGAATATATTAGAACTTCATGGGTGGAATATTCTGAATTTTTTTATATATAATTTAAACTTGAAAGAAGGGAAGTTTCTATTGGAAGCTCTAAGGTATGATTTATGGTTGAATCATTTTTAATGAATTCAGATCTACCCAGGATGGCACAATCATACTGGAACACCAGACTATGTCTCTTTTGTACCATCAGAATTATAGTGCAATTCCAAATATGCATGCTAAATTGTTTATTCAGGCAATATATAGTATAAGATGTTCTAGGAGCTTTACAAATATGTATGAATAAGAAGGATAAAGAAGCAAAACCAAGTGGAATAAGGATCTAAAGAATATTACTAAAATGTGGAATTTGCCTCTGTGGTGGTAACTAAATCATCTGAGGAAACAAGGGATGTGTAGAGCCTGAACTTGGTTTAGGAATATTACAATATTCATTATTAGATAATAGTATTACACCTATATCCCAAGACCAACAAAAAATTATATATTATGTGCTGGAGAAGGTGTGTCATCTAAAACTAAAATCATAGGCACACATATGTGCATGCACATATACAGAAACACAAACATATAGTATCTGCATTAATGAAATACAGAATAAATATTCTGAAACAATTTTACAACTAAAACAGAACTAATTCTTTTTCTTTATAAAATTATGTGATATATGTCTGTAAAAGCTATAAGAAATCTGGTGTCCAGATGCATGTTTCCTACTGTTAGATGTAAAACCTCCCCTTGACAGCTGGTGACTGCAAATGAGTTTAGGAAGCAGATGATAGCAATAAGTTAACTCAGTATGATAATCCTCATAACAGCCAGCTACTCTAAGAGTTCCTCTCAGAATTCATTCACCCACTGGGCTTCCAAAAATGACAAAAGAAAAATCTTCTTTCAAGACGTTTCATTTTTCACTGAATTCAAGCTAAATGCCATGTAAACACTCAGTACTTCTCATAGGGATCTCATTGTAGTTGCCAGATGACGTTGTCAGAATTTAGGTCTGAAAGAAAACCTCCATTCTTCCTCAAATTCTCTAGGCTATTCTTTGATAGTAGCATTTACTTATACCACACATAGTATACTAAGATTTGATTTTCCATAACCTGTGTCATTTTTAAGTGAGTAAAGAACTGAGTGTGTTTATGTGTGTGTTTTAATTTGTGCAGCAAATGGCCCAGTTTGGGCACTGTGGGGCTGGCTGCCAGAAGTTCACTGAATATTCCTTCTTCTGATTTCAGACTTAGAAGGAAGTATGATATGGGAAGTTGATCACAGACCTATATTTTAGGCTGGAAGCTTAATGTCTAGCAGACTGCCCTTATCTATTAATTTCACTCCCATTTTTCTGACACCATTCCTGTCTGTAACTGAGAGTGTTTTATCATCTATAAAATAAGGATATTGTACCTGATGGCACCTAGTTCAATAGTAATGAGTCACCTCAAATTAAGTGTTCCATTCAACAAATTCAAACAAGTCACAAACACTGAGTCAAATTAACTGTGGGCACCTTAAGGACATGGACAACTTCATGTACTTTCCATAAAGAACCCTGAAGTGAAATGAAAGTGAGTCACTCAGTTGTGTCTGACCCTTTGTGATCCCATGGACTGTATAGTCCATGGGGATTTTTCAGGCCAGAATACTGGAGTGGGTAGCCTTTCCCTTCTCCAGAGGATCTTCCCAACCCAGGGATCGAACCCAGGTCTCCCACATTGCAGATGGATTCTTTACCAGTTGAGCCACCAAGGAAGCCCTAAAGCACCCCAGCACTGGGTAAATGCTTTCTGTATCCTCTCAGGAGGTTTATTCACACTAGTTAACCTGTTAATATAGTACTGGGACACAGTAGATGAATAGGGAAATAAAATCTGTACCTTTCACTTTCTTTGCCACGTCACATCTTCAATAAATACATTTAACACTCTCAGATACCCAAGTTTTCAACACAAGAAAATGTGAACATACGTAAAAAGATTTAGAAATGTAACCATGATTATTTGAAAATAATGTTAAACTACAACAAAAGAGAATATATCTATCTACATATTTGAAAACCTGTCTACTCTAGTTACCCAGAAAAGTACTATGTATAATAAAAGGTGCTTAGTAAAGTCTTTTTGGTTTGCTTTGTTCATTTAATTAGTTGATAATGACAATTATGTAATAAAGCAAGTTAATGAAGCAACACATTTCCGAGAAGACTTTGTAATTTACATGTG